>NC_134485.1:83980393-84147893 GCF_040206685.1 Ascaphus truei
TCATTACCCATTTTCCTCGTCGTCTCCCATGATCTTCCCATCGTTCCCCGTTTTCCTCGTTTCACATTGTCCCACATGATCTTCCATCGTTCCCCATCGTCCCCCATAATCTTCCCATCGTTCCCCCATGATCTTCCCATCATTCCCCATTTTCCCCGTCGTCCCCCATGATCTTCCCATCGGTCCCCATCATCCCCCATGATCTTCCCATCGTTCCCCATTTTCCCCATGATCTTCCCATCATTCCCCATTTTCACTATCGTCCCGCATGATCTATCCCATCGTTCCCCATCCTCCCCCATGATCTTCCCATCATTCCCCATGATCTTCCCATCGTTCCCCATTTTCCCCATCGCCCCCATGATCTATCCCATCATTCCCCATTTTACCCCATGATCTTCCCATCGTCCCCCATGATCTTCCCATCGTCCCCCATGATCTTCCCATCATTCCCAGTGATCTTCCCATCATTCCCCATCGTCCCCCATGATCTTCCCATTGTTCCCAACATCCCCCATGATCTTCCCATCGTCCCCCATGATCTTTCAATTGTTCCCCATAATCTTCCCATCTTTCTCCATTTTCTCCATCGTCCCCATGATCTTCCCATCGTTCCCCATGATCTTCCCATCGCTCCCCATTTTCCCCGTCGTACCCCATGCTCTTCCCATCATTCCCCATTTTCCCTGTCGTCGCCCATGATCTTCCCATCGTTCACCATTTTCCCCGTCATGCCCCATGATCTTCCCATCGTTCCCCATTTTCTTCCCATCGTCTCCCATGATATTCCCATCGTTACCCATTTTCCCCATGATCTTCCCATTTTCCCCATCGTCCCCCATGATCTTCCCATCGTTCCCCATTTTCCCCGTCGTCCCCCATGATCTTCCCATCGTTCCATATTTTTCCTATCGTCCCCCATGATCTTCCTATCGTTCCCCATTTTCCCCCATGATCTTCCCATCATTCCCCATCATCCCCCATGATCTTCCATCGTTCCCCATTGTTCCCCATTGTCCCCCATGATCTTTCCATCTTTCCCCATAATCTTCCCATCATTCCCCATTTTCCTCGTCGTCCCCCATGATCTTCCCATCGTTCCCCATTTTCCTCGTCGTTCCCCATTTTCCTCATTGTCCCCCATGATCTTCCCATCTTTCCCCATTTTCCACATCGTCCCCCATGATCTTCCCATCATTCCCCATCGTCTCCCATAATCTTCCATCGTTCCCCATGATCTTCCCATCGTTCCCCATCGTCCCCAATGATCTTTCCATCGTTCCCCATAATCTTCCCATCGTTCCCTATTTCCCTGTTGTCCCCCATGATCTTCCCATCGTTTCCCATTTTCCCTGTCGTTGCCCATGATCTTGCCATAGTTCCCCATTTTCCCCGTCATGCCCCATGATCTTCCCATCGTTCCCCATTTTCTTCCCATCATTCCCCATGATCTTCCCATCGTCCCCCATGATATTCCCATCGTTACCCATTTTCCCCATGATCTTCCCATTTTCCCCATCGCCCAAATGATATTCCCATCGTTCCCCATTTTCCCCTTCGTCCCTCATGATCATCCCATTGTTCCCAATTTTCTCCATCGTCCCCCATGATCTCCCCATCGTTACCCATTTTCCCCATCATCCACATGATCTTCCCATCGTTCCCCATTTTCCCCATCATCCCCCATGATCTTCCCATTGGTCCCCATTTTCCCCATCGTCCCCCATGATCTTCCCATCGTTCCCCATTTTCCCCATCGTCCCCCATGATCTTCCCATCGTTCCCCATTTTTCCAAACGTCCCCATGATCTTCTCATTGTTCCCCATTTTTCCTATCATCCCCCATGATCTTGCTATCGCTCCCCATTTTCCCCCATGATCTTCCCATCTTTCCCCATTTTCCACATCGTCCCCCATGATCTTTCCATCATTCCCCATTGTCTCCCATGATCTTCCATCGTTCCCCATCATCCCCCATGATCTTCCCATCGTTCCCCATGATCTTCCCATCGTTCCCCATGATCTATCCCATCGTTATCCATCGTCCCCCATGATCTTCACATCGTTCCCCATTTTCCCCATGATCTTCCCATCGTTCCCCATGTCCCCATAATCTTCCCATCGTCCCCCATGATCTTCCCATCATTCCCCATTTTCCCCGTCATCCCCCATGATCTTCCCATCGGTCCCCATTTTCTCCTTCATCCCCCATGATCTTCCCATCGTTCCCCATTTTCCCGATGATCTTCCCATCGTTCCCCATGATCTTCCCATCGTTCCCCATTTTCCCCGTTGTTCCCCATGATCTTCCCATCGTTCCCCATGGACCCCCATGGTCTTCCCATCGTTCCACCATCATCCCCCATGAACTTCCCATCATCCCCATGATCTTCCCATCGTCCCCATGATCTATCCCATGGTTCCCCATCGTGACCCATGATCTTCCCATCGTCCCCATGATCTTCCCATCGTTCCCCATTTTCCCCACTGTCCCCCATGATCTTCCCATCGTTCCCCATGTCCCCCCTAATCTTCCCATCATTACCCCATGATCTTCCCATCGGTCCCCATCATCCCCCATGATCTTCCCATCGTTCCCCATTTTCCCGATGATCTTCCTATCATTCCCCATTTTCCCTATCGTCCCCCATGATCTATCCCATCGTTCCCCATCCTCCCCATGATCTTCCCATCGTTCCCCATGATCTTCCCATCGTTCCCCATTTTCCCCATCGCCCCCCATGATCTATCCCATCATTCCTCATTTTCCCCCATGATCTTCCCATCGGTCCCCATTTTCTCCTTCATCCCCCATGATCTTCCCATCGTTCCCCATTTTCCCGATGATCTTCCCATCGTTCCCCATGATCTTCCCATCGTTCCCCATTTTCCCCGTTGTTCCCCATGATCTTCCCATCGTTCCCCATGGACCCCCATGGTCTTCCCATCGTTCCCCATCATCCCCCATGAACTTCCCATCATCCCCATGATCTTCCCATCGTCCCCATGATCTATCCCATGGTTCCCCATCGTGACCCATGATCTTCCCATCGTCCCCATGATCTTCCTATCGTTCCCCATTTTCCCCCATGATCTTCCCATCATTCCCCATCATCCCCCATGATCTTCCATCGTTCCCCATTGTTCCCCATTGTCCCCCATTATCTTTCCATCTTTCCCCATAATCTTCCCATCATTCCCCATTTTCCTCGTCGTCCCCCATGATCTTCCCATCGTTCCCCATTTTCCTCGTCGTTCCCCATTTTCCTCATTGTCCCCCATGATCTTCCCATCTTTCCCCATTTTCCACATCGTCCCCCATGATCTTCCCATCATTCCCCATCGTCTCCCATAATCTTCCATCGTTCCCCATGATCTTCCCATCGTTCCCCATCGTCCCCAATGATCTTTCCATCGTTCCCCATAATCTTCCCATCGTTCCCTATTTCCCTGTTGTCCCCCATGATCTTCCCATCGTTTCCCATTTTCCCTGTCGTTGCCCATGATCTTGCCATAGTTCCCCATTTTCCCCGTCATGCCCCATGATCTTCCCATCGTTCCCCATTTTCTTCCCATCATTCCCCATGATCTTCCCATCGTCCCCCATGATATTCCCATCGTTACCCATTTTCCCCATGATCTTCCCATTTTCCCCATCGCCCAAATGATATTCCCATCGTTCCCCATTTTCCCCTTCGTCCCTCATGATCATCCCATTGTTCCCAATTTTCTCCATCGTCCCCCATGATCTCCCCATCGTTACCCATTTTCCCCATCATCCACATGATCTTCCCATCGTTCCCCATTTTCCCCATCATCCCCCATGATCTTCCCATTGGTCCCCATTTTCCCCATCGTCCCCCATGATCTTCCCATCGTTCCCCATTTTCCCCATCGTCCCCCATGATCTTCCCATCGTTCCCCATTTTTCCAAACGTCCCCATGATCTTCTCATTGTTCCCCATTTTTCCTATCATCCCCCATGATCTTGCTATCGCTCCCCATTTTCCCCCATGATCTTCCCATCTTTCCCCATTTTCCACATCGTCCCCCATGATCTTTCCATCATTCCCCATTGTCTCCCATGATCTTCCATCGTTCCCCATCATCCCCCATGATCTTCCCATCGTTCCCCATGATCTTCCCATCGTTCCCCATGATCTATCCCATCGTTATCCATCGTCCCCCATGATCTTCACATCGTTCCCCATTTTCCCCATGATCTTCCCATCGTTCCCCATGTCCCCATAATCTTCCCATCGTCCCCCATGATCTTCCCATCATTCCCCATTTTCCCCGTCATCCCCCATGATCTTCCCATCGGTCCCCATTTTCTCCTTCATCCCCCATGATCTTCCCATCGTTCCCCATTTTCCCGATGATCTTCCCATCGTTCCCCATGATCTTCCCATCGTTCCCCATTTTCCCCGTTGTTCCCCATGATCTTCCCATCGTTCCCCATGGACCCCCATGGTCTTCCCATCGTTCCCCATCATCCCCCATGAACTTCCCATCATCCCCATGATCTTCCCATCGTCCCCATGATCTATCCCATGGTTCCCCATCGTGACCCATGATCTTCCCATCGTCCCCATGATCTTCCCATCGTTCCCCATTTTCCCCACTGTCCCCCATGATCTTCCCATCGTTCCCCATTTTCCCCATCATCCCCATGATCTTCCCATTGGTCCCCATTTTCCCCATCGTCCCCCATGATCTTCCCATCGTTCCCCATTTTCCCCATCGTCCCCCATGATCTTCCCATCGTTCCCCATTTTTCCAAACGTCCCCATGATCTTCTCATTGTTCCCCATTTTTCCTATCATCCCCCATGATCTTGCTATCGCTCCCCATTTTCCCCCATGATCTTCCCATCTTTCCCCATTTTCCACATCGTCCCCCATGATCTTTCCATCATTCCCCATTGTCTCCCATGATCTTCCATCGTTCCCCATCATCCCCCATGATCTTCCCATCGTTCCCCATGATCTTCCCATCGTTCCCCATGATCTATCCCATCGTTATCCATCGTCCCCCATGATCTTCACATCATTCCCCATTTTCCCCATGATCTTCCCATCGTTCCCCATGTCCCCATAATCTTCCCATCGTCCCCCATGATCTTCCCATCATTCCCCATTTTCCCCGTCATCCCCCATGATCTTCCCATCGGTCCCCATTTTCTCCTTCATCCCCCATGATCTTCCCATCGTTCCCCATTTTCCCGATGATCTTCCCATCGTTCCCCATGATCTTCCCATCGTTCCCCATTTTCCCCGTTGTTCCCCATGATCTTCCCATCGTTCCCCATGGACCCCCATGGTCTTCCCATCGTTCCCCATCATCACCCATGAACTTCCCATCATCCCCATGATCTTCCCATCGTCCCCATGATCTATCCCATGGTTCCCCATCGTGACCCATGATCTTCCCATCGTCCCCATGATCTTCCCATCGTTCCCCATTTTCCCCACTGTCCCCCATGATCTTCCCATCGTTCCCCATGTCCCCCCTAATCTTCCCATCATTACCCCATGATCTTCCCATCAGTCCCCATCATCCCCCATGATCTTCCCATCGTTCCCCATTTTCCCGATGATCTTCCTATCATTCCCCATTTTCCCTATCGTCCCCCATGATCTATCCCATCGTTCCCCATCCTCCCCATGATCTTCCCATCGTTCCCCATGATCTTCCCATCGTTCCCCATTTTCCCCATTGCCCCCCATGATCTATCCCATCATTCCTCATTTTCCCCCATGATCTTCCCATCGTCCCCCATGATCTTCCCATCATCCCCATGATCTTCCCATCATTCCCCATGATCTTCCCATCATTCCCCATCGTCCCCCGTGATCATCTCATTTTTCCCAACATCCCCCATGATCTTCCCATCGTTCTCCATCGTCCCCCATGATCTTCCCATCTTTCTCCATTTTCCCCATCGTCCCCATGATCTTCCCATCGTTCCCCATGATCTTCCCATCGTTCCCCATTTTCCCCGTCGTCCCCCATGATCTTCCCATCGTTCCCCATTCTCCCTGTTATCGCCCATGATCTTCCCATCGTTCCCTATTTTCCCCGTCATGCCCTATGATCTTCCCATCATTCCCCATTTTCTTCCCATCATTCCTCATGAGCTTCCCATCGTCTCCCATGATCTTCCCATCGTTACCCATTTTCCCCATGATCTTCCCATTTTCCCCATCGTCCCCCATGATCTTCCCATCGTTCCCCATTTTCCCCGTTGTCCCCCATGATCTTCCCATAATTCCCCATTTTTCCTATCATCCCCCATGATCTTCCTATCGTTCCCCATTTCCCCCCATGATCTTCCCATCTTTCCCCATTTTCCACATCGTCCCCCATGATCTTCCCATCATTCCCCATCGTCCCCATGATCTTCCATCGTTCCCCATCATCCCCCATGATCTTCCCATCGTTCCCCATCGTCCCCCATGATCTTTCCATCGTTCCCCATAATCTTCCCATCGTTCCCCATTTTCCTCGTCGTCCCCCATGATCTTCCCATCGTTCCCCATTTTCCTCGTCTTTCCCCATTTTCCTTGTTGTCCCCATGATCTTCCCATCTCTCCCCATTTTCCACATCATCCCCCATGATCTTCCCATCATTCTCCATCGTCCCCCATGATCTTCTATCGTTCCCCATCGTCCACCATGATCTTCCCATCGTTCCCCATTTTCTCCTTCATCCCCCATGATCTTCCTATCGTTCCCCATTTTACCCCATGATCTTCCCAACTTTCCCCATTTTCCACATCGTCCCCCATGATCTTCCCATCATTCCCCATCGTCCCCCATTATCTTCCATCGTTCCCCATCGTTACCCATGATCTTCCCATCGTTCCCCATCGTCCCCATGATCTTTCCATCGTTCCCCATAATCTTCCCATCGTTCCCCCATGATCTTCCCATCATTCCCCCATGATCTTCCCATCATTCCCCATTTTCCCCGTCGTCCCCCATGATCTTCCCATCGGTCCCCATCATCCCCCATGATCTTCCCATTGTTCCCCATTTTCTCCATGATCTTCCAATCATTCCCCATTTTCACTATCGTCAACCATGATCTATCCCATCGTTCCCCATCCTCCCCCATGATCTTCCCATAGTTCCCCATGATCTTCCCATCGTTCTCCATTTTCCCCATCGCCCCCATGATATATCCCATCATTCCCCATTTTCCCCATGATCTTCCCATCGTCCCCCATGATCTTCCCATCGTCCCTCATGATCTTCCCATCATTCCCCGTGATCTTCCCATCATTCCCCATCGTCCCCCATGATCTTCCCATTGTTCCCAACATCCCCCATGATCTTCCCATCATTCCCCATCGTCCCCCATGATCTTTCCATCGTTCCCCATAATCTTCCCATCTTTCTCCATTTTCCCCATTGTCCCCATGATGTTCCCATCGTTCCCCATGATCTTCCCATCGCTCCCCATTTTCCCCGTCGTCCCCCATGATCTTCCCATCGTTCCCCATTTTCCCTGTCGTCGCCCATGATCTTCCCATCGTTCACCATTTTCCCCGTCATGCCCCATGATCTTCCCATCATTCCCCATTTTCTTCCCATCGTCTCCCATGATATTCCCATCGTTACCCATTTTCCCCATGATCTTCCCATTTTCCCCATCGTCCCCCATGATCTTCCCATCGTTCCCCATTTTCCCCGTCGTCCCCCATGATCTTCCCACAGTTCCATATTTTTCCTATCGTCCCCCATGATCTTCCTATCGTTCCCCATTTTCCCCCATGATCTTCCCATCTTTCCCTATTTTCCACATCATCTCCCATGATCTTCCCATCATTCCCCATCATCCCCCATGATCTTCCATCGTTCCCCATGATTTCCCCATCGTTCCCCATCGTCCCCCATGATCTTTCCATCGTTCCCCATAATCTTCCCATCATTCCCCATTTTCCACGTCGTACCCCATGATCTTCCCATCGTTCCCCATATTCCTCGTCGTTCCCCATTTTCCTCATTGTCCCCCATGATCTTCCCATCTTTCCCCATTTTCCACATCGTCCCCCATGATCTTCCCATCGTTCCCCATCGTCTCCCATGATTTCCATCGTTCCCCATCGTCCCCCATGATCTTTCCATCGTTCCCCATAATCTTCCCATAGTTCCCTATTTCCCCGTCGTCCCCCATGATCTTCCCATCGTTTCCCATTTTCCCTGTCGTTGCCCATGATCTTCTCATCGTTCCCAATTTTCCCCGTCATGCCCCATGATCTTCCCATCGTTCCCCATTTTCTTCCCATCATTCCCCATGATCTTCCCATTTTCTCCATCGTCCCAAATGATATTCCCATCGTTCCCCATTTTCCCCTTCGTCCCCCATGATCTTCCCATCGTTCCCCATTTTTCCTATCGTCCCCCTTGATCTTCCTATCGTTCCCCATTTTACCCCATAATCTTCCCATCTTTCCCCATTTTCCACATCGTCCCCCATGATCTTCCCATCGTTCCCCATCGTCCCCCATGATCTTCCATCGTTCCCCATCGTCCCCCATGATCTTCCCATCGTTCCCCATCGTCCCCCATGATCTTTCCATTGTTCCCATAATCTTCCCATCATTCCCCATTTTCCCCGTTTTCCCCCATGATCTTCCCATCGTTCCCCATTTTCCCCATCGTCCCTAATGATCTTCCCATCGTTCCCCATTTTTCCCAACGTCCCCCATGATCTTCCCATTGTTCCCCATTATCTTCACATCTTTCTCCATTTTCCCCATCGGCCCCCATGATCTTCCCATCGTTCCACATGGAACTCCATGATCTTCCCATCGTACCCCATCGTCCCCCATAATCTTCCCATCGTTCCCCATTTTCCCCATCGTCCCCCATGTTCTTCCCATCGTTCCCCATTTTTCTCGTCGTCCCCCATGATCTTCCCATCATTCCCCATTTTCCCCGTCGTTCCCCATGATCTTCCCATCGTTCCACATGGAACTCCATGATCTTCCCATCGTACCCCATCGTCCCCCATAATCTTCCCATCGTTCCCCATTTTCCCCATCATCCCCCATGATCTTCCCATCTTACCCCTTTTCCTCACCGTCCCCCATGATCTTCCCATCATTCCCCATTATCCCCACTGTCTCCCATGATCCTCCCATCATTCCCCATTTTCCCCATCGTCCCCCATGATCTTCCCATCGTTCCCCATTTTCCCCATGATCTTCCCATCGTTCCCCATTTTCCTTATCATCCCCCATGATCTATCCCATCGTTCCCCATCCTCCCACATGATCTTCCCATCATTCCCCATGATCTTCCCATCGTTCCCCATTTTCCCCATCGCCCCCCATGATCTATCCCATCATTCCCCATTTTCCCCCATGATCTTCCCATCGTCCCCCATGATCTTCCATCGTTCCCCGTGATCTTCACATCATTCCCCGTGATCTTCCCATCATTCCCCATCGTCCCCACTGTCTCCCATGATCCTCCCATCATTCCCCATTTTCCCCATCGTCCCCCATGATCTTCCCATCGTTCCCCATTTTCCCCATAATCTTCCCATCGTTCCCCATTTTCCTTATCATCCCCCATGATCTATCCCATCGTTCCCCATCCTCCCACACGATCTTCCCATCATTCCCCATGATCTTCCCATCGTTCCCCATTTTCCCCATCGCCCCCCATGATCTATCCCATCATTCCCCATTTTCCCCCATGATCTTCCCATCGTCCCCCATGATCTTCCCATCATTCCCCATCGTCCCCCATGATCTTCCCATTGTTCCCAACATCCCCCATGATCTTCCCATCGTTCCCCATCATCCCCCATGATCTTCCCATCTTTCTCCATTTTCCCCATCGTCCTCATGATCTTCCCATCGTTCCCCATTTTCCCTGTCGTCGCCCATGATCTTCCCATCGTTCCCCATTTTCCCCGTCATGCCCCATAATCTTTCCATCGTTCCCCATTTTCTTCCCATCATTCCCCATGATCTTCCCATCGCCCCCCACGATCTTCCCATCATTACCCATTTTCCCCATGATCTTCCCATTTTACCCATCGTCCCCCATGATCTTCCCATCGTTCCCCTTTTTCCCCGTCGTCCCCCATGATCTTCCCATCATTCCCCATTTTCCTATCGTCCTTCATGATCTTCCTATCGTTCCCAATTTCCCCCATAATCTTCCCATCGTTCCCCATTTTCCCCATCGTCCCCCATGATCTTCCCATCTTACCCCTTTTCCTCACCGTCCCCCATGATCTTCCCATCATTCCCCATTATCCCCACTGTCTCCCATGATCCTCCCATCATTCCCCATTTTCCCCATCGTCCCCCATGATCTTCCCATCGTTCCCCATTTTCCCCATGATCTTCCCATCGTTCCCCATTTTCCTTATCATCCCCCATGATCTATCCCATCGTTCCCCATCCTCCCACATGATCTTCCCATCATTCCCCATGATCTTCCCATCGTTCCCCATTTTCCCCATCGCCCCCCATGATCTATCCCATCATTCCCCATTTTCCCCCATGATCTTCCCATCGTCCCCCATGATCTTCCATCGTTCCCCGTGATCTTCACATCATTCCCCGTGATCTTCCCATCATTCCCCATCGTCCCCACTGTCTCCCATGATCCTCCCATCATTCCCCATTTTCCCCATCGTCCCCCATGATCTTCCCATCGTTCCCCATTTTCCCCATAATCTTCCCATCGTTCCCCATTTTCCTTATCATCCCCCATGATCTATCCCATCGTTCCCCATCCTCCCACACGATCTTCCCATCATTCCCCATGATCTTCCCATCGTTCCCCATTTTCCCCATCGCCCCCCATGATCTATCCCATCATTCCCCATTTTCCCCCATGATCTTCCCATCGTCCCCCATGATCTTCCCATCATTCCCCATCGTCCCCCATGATCTTCCCATTGTTCCCAACATCCCCCATGATCTTCCCATCGTTCCCCATCATCCCCCATGATCTTCCCATCTTTCTCCATTTTCCCCATCGTCCTCATGATCTTCCCATCGTTCCCCATTTTCCCTGTCGTCGCCCATGATCTTCCCATCGTTCCCCATTTTCCCCGTCATGCCCCATAATCTTTCCATCGTTCCCCATTTTCTTCCCATCATTCCCCATGATCTTCCCATCGCCCCCCACGATCTTCCCATCATTACCCATTTTCCCCATGATCTTCCCATTTTACCCATCGTCCCCCATGATCTTCCCATCGTTCCCCTTTTTCCCCGTCGTCCCCCATGATCTTCCCATCATTCCCCATTTTCCTATCGTCCTTCATGATCTTCCTATCGTTCCCAATTTCCCCCATGATCTTCCCATCTTTCCCCATTTTCCACATCATCCCCATGATCTTCCCATCGTTCCCCATCGTCCCCCATGATCTTCCATCGTTCCCCATCATCCCCCATGATCTTCCCATCGTTCCCCATCGTCCCACATGATCTTTCCATTGTTCCCCATGATCTTCCCTTCGTTCCCCATCATCCCCCATGATCTTCCCATCGTTCCCCATGATCTTCCATCATTCCCCATCATCCCCCATGATCTTCCCATCGTTCCCCATCATCCCCCATGATCTTCCCATCGTTCCCCATGATCTTCCCATCGTTCCCCATGATCTTCCATCATTCCCCATCATCCCCCATGATCTTCCCATCGTTCCCCATCGTCCCCCATGATCTTCACATCGTTCCCCATGATCTTCCCATCGTTCCTCATTGTCCCCACCATCCCCCATGATCTTCACATCGTTCCCCATGTCCCCATAATCTTCCCATTGTCCGCCCATGATCTTCCCATCGTTCCCCATTTTCCCCGTCGTCCCCCATGATCTTCCCATGGGTCCCCATTTTCTCCTACGTCCCCCATGATCTTCCCATCGTTCAACATTTTCCCCATGATCTTCCCATCGTTCCCCATTTTCCCCGTCGTTCCCCATGATCTTCCCATCGTTCCCCATGGACCCCCATGATCTTCCCATCATTCCCCATCATCCCCCATGAACTTCCCATCATCCCCCATGATCTTCCCATCGTCCCCCATGATCTATCCCATGGTTCACCATCGTCCCCCATGATCTTCCCATCGTTCCCCTTTTTCCCCGTCGTCCCCCATGATCTTCCCATCATTCCCCATTTTTCCTATCGTCCTTCATGATCTTCTTATCGTTCCCAATTTCCCCCATGATCTTCCCAACCTTCCCCATTTTCCACATCATCCCCCATGATCTTCCCATCATTCCCCATCGTCCCCCATGATCTTCCATCGTTCCCCATCATCCCCCATGATCTTCCCATCGTTCCCCATCGTCCCACATGATCTTTCCATTGTTCCCCATGATCTTCCCATCGTTCCCCATCATCCCCCATGATCTTCCCATCGTTCCCCATCATCCCCCATGATCTTCCCATCGTTCCCCATCGTCCCCCATGATCTTCCATCATTCCCCATCATCCCCCATGTTCTTCCCATCGTTCCCCATCATCCCCCATGATCTTCCCATCGTTCCCCATGATCTTCCCATCGTTCCCCATGATCTTCCATCATTCCCCATCATCCCCCATGATCTTCCCATCGTTCCCCATCGTCCCCCATGATCTTCACATCGTTCCCCATGATCTTCCCATCGTTCCTCATTGTCCCCACCATCCCCCATGATCTTCACATCGTTCCCCATGTCCCCATAATCTTCCCATCGTCCCCCATGATCTTCCCATCGTTCCCCATTTTCCCCGTCGTCCCCCATGATCTTCCCATGGGTCCCCATTTTCTCCTACGTCCCCCATGATCTTCCCATCGTTCCCCATTTTCCCCATGATCTTCCCATCGTTCCCCATTTTCCCCGTCGTTCCCCATGATCTTCCCATCGTTCCCCATGGACCCCCATGATCTTCCCATCATTCCCCATCATCCCCCATGAACTTCCCATCATCCCCCATGATCTTCCCATCGTCCCCCATGATCTATCCCATGGTTCACCATCGTCCCCCATGATCTTCCCATCATCCCAATGATCTTCCCATCGTTCCCCATTTTCCCCACCGTCCCCCATGATCTTCCCATCATTCCCCATGTCACCCATAATCTTCCCATCGTTCCCCCATGATCTTCCCATCGTTCCCCATTTTCCCCGTCGTCCCCCATGATCTTCCAATCGGTCCCCATTTTCTCCTTCGTCCCCCATGATCTTCCCATCATCCCCCATGATCTTCCCATCGTTCCCCATTTTCTCCATGATCTTCCCATCATTCCCCATTTTCTCTATCGTCCCCCATGATCTATCCCATCGTTCCCCATCGTCCCCCATGATCTTCCATCGTTCCCCATCATCCCCATGATCTTCCCATCGTTCCCCATGATCTTCCCGTCGTTCCCTATTTTCCTCGTCGTTCCCCATTCTCCTCATCCCCCCCCATGATCTTCCCATCGTTCCCCATTTTCCCCGTCGTTCCCCATGATCTTCCCATCGTTCAATATGGAACTCCATGATGTTCCCATCGTTCCCCATTGTCCCCCATAATCTTCCCATCGTTCCCCATTTTCCCCATCGTCCCCCATGATCTTCCCATCTTACCCCTTTTCCTCACCGTCCCCCATGATCTTCCCATCATTCCCCATTATCCCCACCGTCTCCCATGATCCTCCCATCGTTCCCCTTTTTCCCCATCGTCCCCCATGATCTTCCCATCGTTCCCCATCCTCCTGCACGATCTTCCCATCGTTCCCCATCATCTTCCCATCGTTCCCCATTTTCCCCATCGCCCACCATGATCTATCCCATCATTCCCCATTTTCCCCATGAACTTCCCATCGTCCCCCATGATCTTTCCATCGTTCCCCGTGATCTTCCCATCATTTCCCGTGTTCTTCCCATAATTCCCCATCGTCCCCCATGATCTTCCCATTGTTCCCAACATCCCCCATGATCTTCCCATCGTTCCCCATGATCTTCCCATCTTTCTCCATTTTCCCCATCGTCCTCATGATCTTCCCATCATTCCCCAATGTCTTCCCATCGTTCCCCATTTTCCCAGTCGTCCCCCATGATCTTCCCATCGTTTCCCATTTTCCCTGTCGTCGCCCATGATCTTCCCATCGTTCCCCATTTTCCGCGTCATGCCCCATGATCTTTCCATCGTTCCCCATTTTCTTCCCATCATTCCCCATGATCTTCCCATCGCACCCCACGATCTTCCCATCATTACCCATTTTCCCAATGATCTTCCCATTTTACCCATCGTCCCCCATGATCTTCCCATCATTCCCCTTTTTCCCCATCGTCCCCCATGATCTTCCCATCATTCCCCATTTTTCCTATCGTCCCCCATGATCTTCCTATCGTTCCCCATTTTCCCCCATGATCTTCCCATCTTTCCCCATTTTCCTCATCATCCCCCATGATCTTCCCATCGTTCCCCATCATCCTCCATGATCTTCCATCGTTCCCCATCATCCCCCATGATCTTCCCATCATTCCCCATCGTCCCACATGATTTTTCCATTGTTCCCCATGATCTTCCCATCGTTCCCCATCATCCCCCATGATCTTCCCATCGTTCCCTATCATCCCCCATGATCTTCCCATCGTTCCCCATCGTTCCCCATGATCTTCCATCGTTCCCCATCATCCCCCATGATCTTCCCATCGTTCCCCATCATCCCCCATGATCTTCCCATCGTTCCCCATGATCTTCCCATCGTTCCCCATGATCTTCCATCATTCCCCATCATTCCCCATGATCTTCCCATCGTTCCCCATCGTCCCCCATGATCTTCACATCGTTCCCCATGATCTTCCCATCGTTCCTCATTTTCCCCACCGTCCCCCATGATCTTCCCATCGTTCCCCATGTCCCCATAATCTTCCCATCGTCCCCCATGATCTTCCCATCGTTCCCCATTTTCCGCGTCGTCCCCCATGATCTTCCCATGGGTGCCCATTTTCTCCTTCGTCCCCCATGATCTTCCCATAGTTCCCCATTTCCCCCATGATCTTCCCATCGTTCCCCATTTTCCCCGTCGTTCCCCATGATCTTCCCATCGTTCCCCATGGACCCCTCATTATCTTTCCATCATTCCACATCATCCCCCATGAACTTACCATCGTCCCCCATGAACTTCCCATCGTCCCCCATGATCTATCCCATGGTTCCCCATTGTCCCCCATGATCTTCCCATCGTCCCCATGATCTTCCCATCGTTCCCCATTTCCCCCACCATCCCCCATGATCTTCCCATCGTTCCCCATGTCCCCCATAATCTTCCCAATGTTCCCCCATGATCTTCCCATCGTTCCCCATTTTCCCAGTCGTCCCCCATGATCTTCCAATCGGTCCCCATTTTCTCCTTCGTCCCCCATGATCTTCCCATCATCCCCCATGATCTTCCCATCGTTCCCCATTTTCTCCATGATCTTCCTATCATTCCCCATTTTCCACATCGTCCCCCATGATCTATCCCATCGTTCCCCATCGTCCCCCATGATCTTCCATCGTTCCCCATGATCTTTCCATCGTTCTCCATGATCTTCCCATCATTCCCCATTTTCCTCGTCGTTCCCCATTTTCCACGTTGTCCCCCATGATCTTCCCATCTTTCCCCATCATCCCCTATGATCTTTCTATCATTCCCCATTTTCCCGGTCGTCCCCCACGATCTTCTCATCTTTCCCCATTATCCCCGTCGTCCCCCATGATCTTCCCATCATTCCCCATTTTCCCCACCGTCCCCCATGATCTTCCCATCGTTCCCCATGATCTTCCCATCGTGCCTAATGATCTTCCCATGGTTCCCCATTTTCCCCGTCATCCCCATGATCTTCCCATGTTTCCCCATTTTCCCCGTCGTCCCCAATGATCTACCCATCGTTCCCCATTTTCCCTGTTGTCTCTCATGATCTTCCCATTGTTCCCCGTTTTCCCAGTCGTCCCCCATGATTTCCCCATCGTCCCACATGATCTTCCCATCGTTCCCCATGATCTTTCCATCGTTCCCCATTTTACCCTTTATCCCCCATGATCTTCCCATCGTTCCCCATTTTCCTCGGCGTCCCCCATGATCTTCCCATCGTTCCCCATTTTTCCTATCGCCCAGATGATCTTCCTATCATTCCCCATTGTCCCCCATGATCTTCCCATCTTTCTCCATTTTCCACATCGTCCCCCATGATCTTCCCATTGTACCCATTTTCCCCATCGTCCCCCATGATCTTCTCATCGTCCCCTATAATCTTTCCATCGTTCCCCATGATCTTCCCATCTTTCCCCATTTTCCTCGTCGTCCCCCATGATCTTCCCATCGTTCCCCATTTTCCTCGTCGTTCCCCATTTTCCTCGTTGTCCCCCATGATCTTCCCATCTTTCCCCATCATCCCCCATGATCTTTCTATCGTTCCCCATTATCCCGGTCGTCTCCCGCGATCATCCCATCTTTCCCCATTATCCCAGTCGTCCCCCATGAACTTCCCATCGTTCCCCATTTTCCCCACCGTCCCCCATGATCTTCCCATCGTTCCCCATGATCTTCACATCGTTCCCCATCGTGCCTAATGATCTTCCCATGGTTCCCCATTTTCCCCGTCGTCCCCATGGTCTTCCCATCATTCCCCATCGTCCCCAATGATCTTCCCATTGTTCCCCTTTTTCCCTTTTGTCCCTCATGATCTTCCCATCGTTCCCCATTTTCCCAGTCGTCCCCCATGATTTCCCAGTCGTCCCACATGATCTTCCCATCGTTCCCCATTTTCCCCCATGATCTTCCCATCGTTCCCTATTTTCCTCGTCGTCCCCATGATCTTCCCATCATTCCCCATCGTCCCCCATGATCTTCCATCGTCCCCCATGATCTTCCCATCGTTCCCCATTTTCCCCATCGTCCCCCATGATCTTCCCATCGTTCCCCATTTTCCCCCATGATCTTCCCATCTTTGCCCATTTTCCACATCGTCCCCCATGATCTTCCCATCATTCCCCATCGTCCCCCATGATCTTCCATCGTCCCCCATGATCTTCCCATCGTTCCCCATCGTCCCCCATGATCTTTCCATCGTTCCCCATAATCTTCCCATCTTTCCCCATTTTCCTCGCCGTCCCCCATGATCTTCCCATCGTTCCCCATTTTCCTCATCGTTCCCCATTTTCCTCGTTGTCTCTGATTATCTTCCCATCTTTTCCCATTTTCCACATTGTCCCCCATGATCTTTCCATCGTCCCCCATGATCTTCCATCGTCCCCCATGATCTTCCCATCGTTCCCCATGATCATTCCATCGTTCCCCATAATCTTCCCATCGTTACCCATTTTCCCCATGATCTTCCCATTTTCCCCATGATCTTCCCATCGTTCCCCATTTTCCCCGTCGTCCCCCATGATCTTCCCAGTCGTCCCCCATGATCTTCCCATCGTTCCCCATTTTCCTCGGCGTCCCCCATGATCTTCCCATCGTTCCCCATTTTTCCTATCGCCCAGATGATCTTCCTATCATTCCCCATTGTCCCCCATGATCTTCCCATCTTTCTCCATTTTCCACATCGTCCCCCATGATCTTCCCATTGTACCCATTTTCCCCATCGTCCCCCATGATCTTCTCATCGTCCCCTATAATCTTTCCATCGTTCCCCATGATCTTCCCATCTTTCCCCATTTTCCTCGTCGTCCCCCATGATCTTCCCATCGTTCCCCATTTTCCTCGTCGTTCCCCATTTTCCTCGTTGTCCCCCATGATCTTCCCATCTTTCCCCATCATCCCCCATGATCTTTCTATCGTTCCCCATTATCCCGGTCGTCTCCCGCGATCATCCCATCTTTCCCCATTATCCCAGTCGTCCCCCATGAACTTCCCATCGTTCCCCATTTTCCCCACCGTCCCCCATGATCTTCCCATCGTTCCCCATGATCTTCACATCGTTCCCCATCGTGCCTAATGATCTTCCCATGGTTCCCCATTTTCCCCGTCGTCCCCATGGTCTTCCCATCATTCCCCATCGTCCCCAATGATCTTCCCATTGTTCCCCTTTTTCCCTTTTGTCCCTCATGATCTTCCCATCGTTCCCCATTTTCCCAGTCGTCCCCCATGATTTCCCAGTCGTCCCACATGATCTTCCCATCGTTCCCCATTTTCCCCCATGATCTTCCCATCGTTCCCTATTTTCCTCGTCGTCCCCATGATCTTCCCATCATTCCCCATCGTCCCCCATGATCTTCCATCGTCCCCCATGATCTTCCCATCGTTCCCCATTTTCCCCATCGTCCCCCATGATCTTCCCATCGTTCCCCATTTTCCCCCATGATCTTCCCATCTTTGCCCATTTTCCACATCGTCCCCCATGATCTTCCCATCGTTCCCCATCGTCCCCCATGATCTTTCCATCGTCCCCCATGATCGTCCCATCTTTCCCCATTTTCCTCGCCGTCCCCCATGATCTTCCCATCGTTCCCCATTTTCCTCATCGTTCCCCATTTTCCTCGTTGTCTCTGATTATCTTCCCATCTTTTCCCATTTTCCACATTGTCCCCCATGATCTTTCCATCGTCCCCCATGATCTTCCATCGTCCCCCATGATCTTCCCATCGTTCCCCATGATCATTCCATCGTTCCCCATAATCTTCCCATCGTTACCCATTTTCCCCATGATCTTCCCATTTTCCCCATGATCTTCCCATCGTTCCCCATTTTCCCCGTCGTCCCCCATGATCTTCCCAGTCGTCCCCCATGATCTTCCCATCGTTCCCCATTTTCCATTATCTTCCCATCGTTCCCTATTTTCCTCGTCGTCCCCCATGATCTTCCCATCGTACCCCATTTTTCCTATCCTCCCCCATGATCTTCCCATTGTTCCCCATTTTCCCCCATGATCTTCCCATCTTTGCCCATTTTCCACATCGTCCCCCATGATCTTCCCATCGTTCCCCATCGTCCCCCATGATCTTCCATCGTCCCCCATGATCTTCACATCGTTCCCCATCGTCCCCCATGATCTTTCCATTGTTCCCCATAATCTTCCCATCGTTCCCCATTTTCCCCCATAATCTTCACATCTTTCCCCATTTTCCTCGTCGTCCCCCATGATCTTCCCATCGTTCCCCATTTTCCTCATCGTTCCCCATTTTCCTCGTTGTCTCCGATTATCTTCCCATCTTTTCCCATTTTCCACATTGTCCCCCATGATCTTTCCATCGTCCCCCATGATCTTCCATTGTCCCCCATGATCTTCCCATCGTTCCCCATGATCATTCCATCGTTCCCCATAATCTTCCCATCGTTACCCATTTTCCCCATGATCTTCCCATCGTTCCCCATTTTCCCCGTCGTCCCCCATGATCTTCCCATCGTTCCCCATTTTTCCAATCGTCCCCCATGATCTTCCTATCATTCCCCATTTTACCCCATGATCTTCCCATCTTTCCCCATTTTCCACATCGTCCCCCATGATCTTCCCATCGTCCTCCATGATTTTCCATCGTTCCCCATGATCTTCCCATCGTCCCCCATGATCTTCCCATCGTTCCCCATAATCTTTCCATCGTTCCCCATTTTCCTCGTCGTTCTCCATTTTTCTCGTTGTCCCCCATGATCTTCCTATCTTTCCCCATGATCTTTCTATCGTTCCCCATATTCCTGGTCGTCCCCCATGGTATATCCCATCGTTCCCCATTTTCCCCCATGATCTTCCCATTGTCCCCCATGATCTTCCCATCATCCCCCATGATCTTCCCATCGTTCCCCATGATCTTCCCATCATCCCCCATGATCTTCCCATTGTTCCTAACATCCCCCATGATCTTCCCATCGTTCCCCATGATCTTCCCATCGTTCCCATGGTTCCCCATGATCTTCCCATCGTTTCCTATTTCCCCGTCCCCCCCCATGATCTTCCCATCGTTCCCCATTTTCCCTGTCGTCGCCCATGATCTTCCCATCGTTCCCCATTTTCCCCGTCATGCCCCATTTTCTTCCCATCATTCTCCATGATCTTCCCATCGTCCACCATGATCTTCCCATCGTTACCCATTTTCCCCATGATCTTCCCATTTCCCCATCGTCCCCCATGATCTTCCCATCATTCCCCATTTTCCCAGTCGTCCCCCATGATCTTCCTATCGTTCCCCATTTTTCCTATCGTCCCCCATGATCTTCCTATCGTTCCCCATTTTCCCCCATGATCTTCCCATCGTTCCCCATGATCTTTCCATTGTTCCCCATAATCTTCCCATGGTTCCCCATTTTCCCCGTCATCCCCATGATCTTCCCAAGGTTCCATATTTTCCCCGTCGTCCCCAATGATCTTCCCATCGTTCCCCATTTTCCCTGTTGTCTCTCATGATCTTCCCATCGTTCCCCATTTTCCCAGTCATCCCCCATGATTTCCCCGTCATCCCACATGATCTTCCCATCGTTCCCCATGATCTTTCCATCGTTTCCCATTTTACCCGTCATCCCCCATGATCTTCCCATTGTTCCCCATTTTCCTCGGCGTCCCCCATGATCTTCCCATCGTTCCCCATTTTTCCTATCGTCCCACATGATCTTCCTATCGTTCCCCATTGTCCCCCATGATCTTCCCATCTTTCTCCATTTTCCACATCGTCCCTCATGATCTTCCCATCGTTCCCCATTTTCCCCATCGTCCCCCATGATCTTCCCATCGTCCCCCATGATCTTCCCATCGTTCCCCATTTTCCTCGTTGTCCCCCATGATCTTCCCATCTTTCCCCATCATCCCCCATGATCTTTCTATCGTTCCCCATTATCCCGGTCGTCTCCCGCGATCATACCATCTTTCCCCATTATCCCAGTCGTCCCCCATGATCTTCCCATCGTTCCCCATTTTCCCCACCGTCCCCCATGATCTTCCCATCGTTCCCCATGATCTTCCCATCGTTCCCCATCGTGCCTAATGATCTTCCCATGGTTCCCCATTTTCCCCGTCGTCCCCATGGTCTTCCCATCGTTCCCCATCGTCCCCAATGATCTTCCCATTGTTCCCCTTTTTCCCTTTTGTCCCTCATGATCTTCCCATCGTTCCCCATTTTCCCCCATGATCTTCCCATCGTTCCCTATTTTCCTCGTCGTCCCCATGATCTTCCCATCGTTCCCCATTTTCCCCCATGATCTTCCCATCTTTCCCCATTTTCCACATCGTCCCCCATGATCTTCCCATCATCCCCCATGATCTTTCTATCGTTCCCCATTATCCCGGTCGTCTCCCGCGATCATCCCATCTTTCCCCATTATCCCAGTCGTCCCCCATGATCTTCCCATCGTTCCCCATTTTCCCCACCGTCCCCCATGATCTTCCCATCGTTCCCCATGATCTTCCCATCGTGCCTAATGATCTTCCCATGGTTCCCCATTTTCCCCGTCGTCCCCATGGTCTTCCCATCGTTCCCCATCGTCCCCAATGATCTTCCCATTGTTCCCTTTTGACCCTCATGATCTTCCCATCGTTCCCCATTTTCCCCCATGATCTTCCCATCGTTCCCTATTTTCCTCGTCGTCCCCATGATCTTCCCATCGTTCCCCATTTTCCCCCATGATCTTCCCATCTTTCCCCATTTTCCACATCGTCCCCCATGATCTTCCCATCATCCCCCATGATCTTCCATTGTTCCCCATGATCTTCCCATCGTTCCCCATTTTCCTCGTTGTCCCCCATGATCTTCCCATCTTTCCCCATCATCCCCCATAATCTTTCTATCATTCCCCATTTTCCCGGTCGTCCCCCACGATCTTCCCATCTTTCCCCATTATCCCCCATGATCTTCCCATCGTGCCTAATGATTATCCCATGGTTCCCCATTTTCCCCCTCATCCCCATGATCTTCCCATGGTTCCCCATTTTCCCCAATGATCTTCCCATCGTTCCCCATTTTCCCTGTTGTCTCTCATGATCATCCCATCGTTCCCTATTTTCCCAGTCGTCCCCCATGATTTCCCCGTCGTCCCACATGATCTTCCCATCGTTCCCCATGATCTTTCCATCGTTCCCCATTTTACCCGTCATCCCCCATGATCTTCCCATCGTTCCCCATTTTCCTCGGCGTCCCCCATGATCTTCCCATCGTTCCCCATTTTTCCTATCGTCCCACATGATCTTCCTAACATTCCCCATTGTCCCCCATGATCTTCCCATGGATCTTTCTCCATTTTCCACATCGTTCCCCATTTTCCCCATGATCTTCCCATCGTCCATGATCTTTCCATCGTTCCCCATTTTCCTCATCGTCCCCCATGATCTTCCCATCGTTCCCCATTTTCCTCGTCGTCCCCCATGATCTTTCTATCGTTCCCCATTATCCCGGTCGTCTCCCGCGATCATACCATCTTTCCCCATTATCCCAGTCGTCCCCAATGATCTTCCCATCGTTCCCCATTTTCCCCACCGTCCCCCATGATCTTCCCATCGTTCCCCATGATCTTCCCATCGTTCCCCATCGTGCCTAATGATCTTCCCATGGTTCCCCATTTTCCCCGTCGTCCCCATGGTCTTCCCATCGTTCCCCATCGTCCCCAATGATCTTCCCATTGTTCCCCTTTTTCCCTTTTGTCCCTCATGATCTTCCCATCGTTCCCCATTTTCCCCCATGATCTTCCCATCGTTCCCTATTTTCCTCGTCGTCCCCATGATCTTCCCATCGTTCCCCATTTTCCCCCATGATCTTCCCATCTTTCCCCATTTTCCACATCGTCCCCCATGATCTTCCCATCATCCCCCATGATCTTTCTATCGTTCCCCATTATCCCGGTCGTCTCCCGCGATCATCCCATCTTTCCCCATTATCTCAGTCGTCCCCCATGATCTTCCCATCGTTCCCCATTTTCCCCACCGTCCCCCATGATCTTCCCATCGTTCCCCATGATCTTCCCATCGTGCCTAATGATCTTCCCATGGTTCCCCATTTTCCCCGTCGTCCCCATGGTCTTCCCATCGTTCCCCATCGTCCCCAATGATCTTCCCATTGTTCCCTTTTGTCCCTCATGATCTTCCCATCGTTCCCCATTTTCCCCCATGATCTTCCCATCGTTCCCTATTTTCCTCGTCGTCCCCATGATCTTCCCATCGTTCCCCATTTTCCCCCATGATCTTCCCATCTTTCCCCATTTTCCACATCGTCCCCCATGATCTTCCCATCATCCCCCATGATCTTCCATTGTTCCCCATGATCTTCCCATCGTTCCCCATTTTCCTCGTTGTCCCCCATGATCTTCCCATCTTTCCCCATCATCCCCCATAATCTTTCTATCGTTCCCCATTTTCCCGGTCGTCCCCCACGATCTTCCCATCTTTCTCCATTATCCCCCATGATCTTCCCATCGTGCCTAATGATTATCCCATGGTTCCCCATTTTCCCCCTCATCCCCATGATCTTCCCATGGTTCCCCATTTTCCCCAATGATCTTCCCATCGTTCCCCATTTTCCCTGTTGTCTCTCATGATCATCCCATCGTCCCCCATGATTTCCCCGTCGTCCCACATGATCTTCCCATCGTTCCCCATGATCTTTCCATCGTTCCCCATTTTACCCGTCATCCCCCATGATCTTCCCATAGTTCCCCATTTTCCTCGGCGTCCCCCATGATCTTCCCATCGTTCCCCATTTTTCCTATCGTCCCACATGATCTTCCTAACATTCCCCATTGTCCCCCATGATCTTCCCATGGATCTTTCTCCATTTTCCACATCGTTCCCCATTTTCCCCATGATCTTCCCATCGTCCATGATCTTTCCATCGTTCCCCATGTTCTTCCCATCGTTCCCCATTTTCCTCATCGTCCCCCATGATCTTCCCATCGTTCCCCATTTTCCTCGTCGTCCCCCATGATCTTTCTATCGTTCCCCATTATCCCGGTCGTCTCCCGCGATCATACCATCTTTCCCCATTATCCCAGTCGTCCCCCATGATCTTCCCATCGTTCCCCATTTTCCCCACCGTCCCTCATGATCTTCCCATCGTTCCCCATTTTCCCCATGATCTTCCCATCGTCCCCAATGATCTTCCCATTGTTCCCCATTTTCCCTTTTGTCCCTCATGATCTTCCCATCGTTCCCCATTTTCCCCACCGTCCCCCATGATCTTCCCATCGTTCCCCATGATCTTCCCATCGTGCCTAATGATCTTCCCATGGTTCCCCATCGTCCCCAATGATCTTCCCATCTTTCCCCATTATCCCAGTTGTCCCCATGATCTTCCCATCGTTCCCCATTTTCCCTTTTGTCCCTCATGATCTTCCCATCGTTCCCCATTTTCCCCACCGTCCCCCATGATCTTCCCATCGTTCCCCATGATCTTCCCATCGTGCCTAATGATCTTCCCATGGTTCCCCATCGTCCCCAATGATCTTCCCATCTTTCCCCATTATCCCAGTCGTCCCCATGATCTTCCCATCGTTCCCCATTTTCCCCACCGTCCCCCATGATCTTCCCATCGTTCCCCATGATCTTCCCATCGTTCCCCATTTTTCCTATCGTCCCCCACGATCTTCCCATCTTTCCCCATTATCCCGTCATCCCCCATGATCTTCTTATCGTTCCCCACCGTCCCCCATGATCTTCCCATCGTTCCCCATCGTGCCTCATGATCTTCCCATGGTTCCCCATCATCCCCAATGATCTTCCCATCATTCCCCATTTTCCCTGTTGTCCCCCATGATCTTCCCATCGTTCCCCATTTTCCCCACCGTCCCCCATGATCTTCCCATCGTTCCCCATTTTCCTCGTCGTCCCCCATGATCTTCCCATCGTTCCCCATGATGAAACGTTTGACCTTTTGATAAATTGCACCCTCAGAAAGACCGTGTGCCTGCTTCTATTTCCTTGCTGATTACCTTTGGGATGTCTGGACCTTCCTGGACAGTGCACCGGCAGATAAGTACCCCCCTTCAGCACCTATTAGCGGTGTGCATGTACTTCTATATATGACTGTCCCCCATGATCTTCCCATCATTCCCCATCATCCCCCATAATCTTTCTATCATTCCCCATTTTCCCGGTCGTCCCCCACGATCTTCCCATCTTTCCCCATTATCCCCCATGATCTTCCCATCGTGCCTAATGATTATCCCATGGTTCCCCATTTTCCCCCTCATCCCCATGATCTTCCCATGGTTCCCCATTTTCCCCAATGATCTTCCCATCGTTCCCCATTTTCCCTGTTGTCTCTCATGATCATCCCATCGTCCCCCATGATTTCCCCGTCGTCCCACATGATCTTCCCATCGTTCCCCATGATCTTTCCATCGTTCCCCATTTTACCCGTCATCCCCCATGATCTTCCCATAGTTCCCCATTTTCCTCGGCGTCCCCCATGATCTTCCCATCGTTCCCCATTTTTCCTATCGTCCCACATGATCTTCCTAACATTCCCCATTGACCCCCATGATCTTCCCATGGATCTTTCTCCATTTTCCACATCGTTCCCCATTTTCCCCATGATCTTCCCATCGTCCATGATCTTTCCATCGTTCCCCATGTTCTTCCCATCGTTCCCCATTTTCCTCATCGTCCCCCATGATCTTCCCATCGTTCCCCATTTTCCTCGTCGTCCCCCATGATCTTTCTATCGTTCCCCATTATCCCGGTCGTCTCCCGCGATCATACCATCTTTCCCCATTATCCCAGTCGTCCCCCATGATCTTCCCATCGTTCCCCATTTTCCCCACCGTCCCTCATGATCTTCCCATCGTTCCCCATTTTCCCCATGATCTTCCCATCGTCCCCAATGATCTTCCCATCGTTCCCCATTTTCCCTTTTGTCCCTCATGATCTTCCCATCGTTCCCCATTTTCCCCACCGTCCCCCATGATCTTCCCATCGTTCCCCATGATCTTCCCATCGTGCCTAATGATCTTCCCATGGTTCCCCATCGTCCCCAATGATCTTCCCATCTTTCCCCATTATCCCAGTCGTCCCCATGATCTTCCCATCGTTCCCCATTTTCCCTTTTGTCCCTCATGATCTTCCCATCGTTCCCCATTTTCCCCACCGTCCCCCATGATCTTCCCATCGTTCCCCATGATCTTCCCATCGTGCCTAATGATCTTCCCATGGTTCCCCATCGTCCCCAATGATCTTCCCATCTTTCCCCATTATCCCAGTCGTCCCCATGATCTTCCCATCGTTCCCCATTTTCCCCACCGTCCCCCATGATCTTCCCATCGTTCCCCATGATCTTCCCATCGTTCCCCATTTTTCCTATCGTCCCCCACGATCTTCCCATCTTTCCCCATTATCCCGTCATCCCCCATGATCTTCTTATCGTTCCCCACCGTCCCCCATGATCTTCCCATCGTTCCCCATCGTGCCTCATGATCTTCCCATGGTTCCCCATCATCCCCAATGATCTTCCCATCATTCCCCATTTTCCCTGTTGTCCCCCATGATCTTCCCATCGTTCCCCATTTTCCCCACCGTCCCCCATGATCTTCCCATCGTTCCCCATTTTCCTCGTCGTCCCCCATGATCTTCCCATCGTTCCCCATGATGAAACGTTTGACCTTTTGATAAATTGCACCCTCAGAAAGACCGTGTGCCTGCTTCTATTTCCTTGCTGATTACCTTTGGGATGTCTGGACCTTCCTGGACAGTGCACCGGCAGATAAGTACCCCCCTTCAGCACCTATTAGCGGTGTGCATGTACTTCTATATATGACTGTCCCCCATGATCTTCCCATCATTCCCCATTTTCCCAGTGGTCCCCCATGATCTTCCCATTGTCCCCCATGATTTCCCCATCGTCCCCCATTTTCCTCGTCGTCCCCCATGATCTTCCCATCGTTCCCCATTTTCCCCACTGTCCCCCATGATCTTCCCATCGTTCCCCATTTTCCTCGTCGTCCCCCATGATCTTCCCATCGTCCCCCATGATGAAACGTTGGACTTTTTGGTGGCATAATAAATTTCACCCTCAGAAAGACCGTGTGCCTGCTTCCATTTCCTTGCTGATTACCTTTGGGATGTCTGGACCTTCCTGGACACAGTGCACCGGCAGATAAGTACCCCCCTTCAGCACCTATTAGCGGTGTGCATGTACTTCTATATTGTCACATCCGCAGCTACTCCAGTCACGGACCGCCTCGCTGACGCGTCACACGGCGTTCCTATGCGCACACGCACGGCTAGGGCAGTACACGCACGCTCAGTGAGAAGCTGCCAACACCTCCCACTGGGAGGGAACTCGGCCGTACACCCGCGTGACGTCAGCGCTCCGCAACGCGCATCGCGCACGCGCGCGGGTTGCTCGGCAACCAAGGCAATCACCAGGAAAGCATGACCTGCAGGCTGTTTCTAATTACTGCTGCTCGGACACCATTGGAGGACCGGACCACACCCTTGCAAGGCAATTGGATCCTCCCTGCATATATACCTGCTCCTGTCTGGCATTCCTTGCTGAGCATAAACTCCTGTTTATGCATTGTGCTCACCGCTGCTGTCTAGTTTTGTCTTGAACTTTGTCTGTCCTGTTTGACCCTGCCTGTTACTTGGATTTCTACACTCTCCAGCACTTTGACCCCGGCTTCGTTACTCGACTACTCTACCTTCTATTACCCAGGACCTTGGCTACGAAACTCTACCTACCCGGACTCTCCAACCCTGGAACACGGCAAGTACCCTGACTACCCTGACCTCTCCAACCCTACGACGCAGTACGACTTGGACTACGCATTCCGGACAGGACTGCGTGGTTGTGGGTCGGTGTCTTTCTATCCCCACCTCAGCCCCGCGGTCTTCCGTCCTGTTTGTGGTGAGCGCAGCGTGACATATGCTCAGCCCAACAAACATGGACGCCGCTGAGGTGGCCCGACGCTTAGACACCCATGAGGAATGCTTCCGGCAACTTACCGGCTCATTTACACACAAGGAACAACTAGTGTCCCAACTTAAACAAGACGTGGATACCCTGACTGAACAAGTTAGACGTTTAACTGTATCTACCACCAACCCCGTTCCACTCGCAGCCACTCCTGCACTTATCACACCTACCTCCGAACCACGACTACCTGCGCCCAACCGATATGCAGGGGATCCCAGCGGTTGTCGGGGGTTTCTGAACCAGTGCTTCATACAGTTTGAGCTAATGCCCTCTCACTTTCCTTCTTCACGAATAAAGGTCGCATACATAATCTCCCTGCTGACTGACGCCGCCCTGGCATGGGCTTCTCCTATTTGGGAGCAACGCCCAGATTTGATCTCTGACCTCACTCTCTTCATCACCGAATTCAGAAGGGTGTTTGACACCCCAGGGCGTAGGGTTACGGCTGCATCCACTCTGCTTAATATTTCTCAGGGAGACCGTACTGTGGCTCGTTATGCTCTGGACTTCCGGACGGTGGCGGCCGAGACCGCCTGGAACGATGTGGCTCTATCTGCAGTCTTCTGGCAGGGCCTGTCCGAACGGTTGAAGGATGAATTAGCAGCTCTGGATCGTCCCGCTGGACTGGAGGACCTGATAGACCTGTGCATCCGGATGGATCAGCGCCTCCAAGAGAGAAGGAGGGAAAGAAACAAACACCCCCGAGGTATACAATCATCTTCCTTTTCCACCATAGGTCCTCTACTCTCCACAACTCCCGTCCTAGATGAACCCATGCAGCTGGGAGGGACTAGCCTTTCGCCTATCGAGAGGCAATGAAGAAGACGAGCGGGACTATGCCTCTACTGTGGCAATAACGGCCACCTGGTATTCAACTGTCCGCTGAAGCCGGGAAACGCCAAAGCCCAGTGAGTATAAGGAGGATCACGCTGGGCACTGCAACTTTTCCCCCTCCTCAACCCTCTACGAGGTTTTATCTACCGATCTCCATATCCGGTGAGACCTTCACAGTACAGACACGGGCCTTTCTGGATTCGGGGTCAGGAGGAAACTTCGTGGACCAAAAGTTCGCCTTCAAGAATAAAATACCGTTGGTACCCAAAGATCGACCGGTAGGTCTTGAAGCCATTGACGGACGACCATTGCAGCCCGCGATCATTTCCTTACAAACCATACCCCTTAACATCATGACTAGCGACTTTCACTCCGAGACTATAACCTTTGATGTCATTCACACCCCCTCCTCGAACATCATTCTGGGACTTCCGTGGCTCCGGATCCACAATCCTGTCATTGACTGGACAGAGGCCACGCCACTTCGTTGGAGTTCTTTTTGCTTGGAACATTGCATGTCTACTCCAAAGGCAGTGGCAGGAATGGAGGTCACGGATCCTGACAGGGTACAGCTGCCGGGGATATACGAAGATTTCCGCGATGTCTTTGACAAACGTCAAGCAGAAGAACTTCCGCCACATCGTGCGTACGATTGCCCAATCGATCTTCTACCCGGTACCATGCCCCCGAGAGGAGGATCATACCCATTGTCCATACCGGAGACTCAGGCTATGAGACTATATATCCAGGAGAATCTTCAGAGGGGGTTCATTCGTAAATCCTCATCACCTGCGGGGGCGGGTTTTTTCTTCGTCAAGAAAAAGGACGGAACCCTCAGACCCTGCATAGACTATCGCAGTCTCAACAAACTTACCATAAAGAACCGCTACCCCCTTCCGTTAATAACAGAATTGTTTGACAAACTCCAAGGAGCTAAGATCTTCACCAAGCTGGATCTCAAAGGCACCTATAATCTGGTCAGAATCAGACAGGGAGACGAATGGAAGACAGCATTCAATACTCGCGACGGGCATTACGAGTACCGAGTTATGCCGTTTGGGTTGTGCAATGCCCCTGCGGTCTTCCAAGACTTTGTTAATGACATCTTTAGAGACCTTCTGGACCGTCATGTGATTGTATACCTGGATGATATATTAATTTTTTCCAGATCCATGCCGGAACATACTACTCACGTCAAACAAGTCTTGCAGCGCTTAAGAGAGAACCACTTATTTGCTAAGCTTGAGAAATGCCATTTCCACCAAAGATCTACCTCATTTCTCGGCTATATTATATCGGACACTGGACTCGCTATGGACCCCAGCAAGGTCAAAGCTGTACTCGAATGGCCCTGTCCTCTCTCCCTCAAGGCTATCCAAAGGTTCCTCGGCTTCGCCAACTATTACCGGAGGTTCATTCAAGGATTCTCATCGGTAGTAGCACCCATCACGGCGCTCACTCAGAAAGGAGCTGACCCTACTAATTGGTCTAACGAAGCTCTCCAGGCCTTCGAGAGGATAAAGACGGCATTCGCCTCAGCACCCATCTTGGTACACCCAGATCCTTCATTACCATTTTCCTTAGAGGTAGACGCCTCCGATATAGGAGCAGGTGCTATACTCTCCCAGAGAAAGAATCCTCAAGCTCCACTTCACCCCTGTGCGTATTTTTCTAAAAAAATTTCCTCCGCTCAAAGGAATTATGACGTGGGTAACCGGGAGCTCCTCGCGATCAAACTGGCCTTGGAGGAGTGGAGACATCTACTGGAGGGTACGGAGACACCTGTCACAATATTAACAGACCATAAGAACCTACTGTACATTGAGGGAGCACGGCGACTCGGGTCTCGCCAGGCAAGATGGTCCTTATTCTTTACACGCTTCAACTTCCTCATTTCATATATCCCAGGCTCTAAGAACATTAAAGCCGACGCGTTGTCTCGACAGTTCCTGGTAGAGGATAGCAGGGTGGAACAGCAGGAGACCATTCTTCCATCCACTTGCATTGTGGCAGCCAGTACTTTCAACGCCTTGCCTGATATTACCAAGGCTCAAAACAACATCCCAGCAGGACTCAAGGTTCCAGAGGATCGTTTGTTCACTCCACTTCTTTACCAGAGGAGAGTCATGGAGTGGGGACATTCATCCAAGACAGCTGGTCATCCTGGCACCAAAAGAACTACTGAGCTCATCGAACGCACGTTCTGGTGGCCCAACATGCGGAGGGACATACGAGCTTTTGTATCTTCATGCGCTATTTGTGCACGGAACAAGACGCCACACAACAGACCTGCGGGTCTTCTTCATCCATTACCGATCCCGGAACGTCCATGGACACACATATCAATGGACTTTATTGTTGAGTTGCCTAAATCTAGAGGCATGGACACCATACTCGTAGTGGTGGACAGGTTTTTAAAACAGGCACACTTCATTCCCATGAAAGGTCTACCCACCGCATCAATGTTGTCCGACGTTTTCATCAGGGAGATCTTCAGGTTACATGGTACTCCCCGGAACATAGTATCTGACAGAGGATCCCAATTCATTTCACGATTCTGGAGAGCGTTCTGTAAGAGTCTGGACGTCACACTACATTTCTCGTCAGGATATCACCCCCAGACCAATGGGCAAACTGAACGCACCAATCAGTCTTTGGAACAATTTTTAAGGTGTTTTGTTGCTGATACTCAAGACGACTGGGCAGAACTTCTTCCATGGGCAGAATTCTCCCATAACAATCTTCGGAATGAATCATCTCAACAATCACCATTCATGATCAACTACGGGTTCCATCCTTCTGCGCTCCCTTCTCTTATCTCGAAGTCTGGAGTCCCGGCCGCAGAGGACAAGATCCTTCACTTACAAGACTTATGGCAGAAGATCCATCTAAACCTACAGCACGCTGGAAGACTACAGAAGAGACAAGCGGATCGTCACCGAAGAGAGGTCCCAGGGTACTCGGTAGGACAAAGGGTCTGGTTATCCACCAAAAACATTCGTTTAAAGGTAACTTCACCCAAACTGGCACCACGCTTCATTGGCCCCTTCCGCATCACTAAAAGGATCAACCCAGTAGCCTATCGGCTAGAACTGCCTAAATCTATGAGAATTCCCTCTGTTTTTCACTCCTCCCTTCTAAAACCATACCTTCAAGACTCTTCCTCCAAGGGGCAACCTAAACTGCCACAAACTATACTGGTAGAGGGTCAAATAGAATACGAGGTACAGACTATCCTCGACTCTAGGATGTCCAGAGGAGGATTGCAATATCTCGTACACTGGAGAGGCTATGGCCCGGAGGAGAGAGAGTGGATTCCTCATCGTCAGGTACATGCCAACCGTCTCATTTATGCCTTCCACCGTAGGTACCCGGAAAAATCATCTCTGGGTCGCCCGGAGGTCTTCCCTTCAAGGGGGGGCTACTGTCACATCCGCAGCTACTCCAGTCACGGACCGCCTCGCTGACGCGTCACACGGCGTTCCTATGCGCACACGCACGGCTAGGGCAGTACACGCACGCTCAGTGAGAAGCTGCCAACACCTCCCACTGGGAGGGAACTCGGCCGTACACCCGCGTGACGTCAGCGCTCCGCGACGCGCATCGCGCACGCGCGCGGGTTGCTCGGCAACCAAGGCAATCACCAGGAAAGCATGACCTGCAGGCTGTTTCTAATTACTGCTGCTCGGACACCATTGGAGGACCGGACCACACCCTTGCAAGGTAATTGGATCCTCCCTGCATATATACCTGCTCCTGTCTGGCATTCCTTGCTGAGCATAAACTCCTGTTTATGCATTGTGCTCACCGCTGCTGTCTAGTTTTGTCTTGAACTTTGTCTGTCCTGTTTGACCCTGCCTGTTACTTGGATTTCTACACTCTCCAGCACTTTGACCCCGGCTTCGTTACTCGACTACTCTACCTTCTATTACCCAGGACCTTGGCTACGAAACTCTACCTACCCGGACTCTCCAACCCTGGAACACGGCAAGTACCCTGACTACCCTGACCTCTCCAACCCTACGACGCAGTACGACTTGGACTACGCATTCCGGACAGGACTGCGTGGTTGTGGGTCGGTGTCTTTCTATCCCCACCTCAGCCCCGCGGTCTTCCGTCCTGTTTGTGGTGAGCGCAGCGTGACATATATATGACTGTCCCCCATGATCTTCCCATCATTCCCCATTTTCCCAGTCGTCCCCCATGATCTTCCCATTGTCCCCCATGATTTCCCCATCGTCCCCCATTTTCCTCGTCGTCCCCCATGATCTTCCCATCGTTCCCCATGATCTTCCCATCGTTCCCCATTTTCCCCACGATCTTCCCATCGTTCCCCATTTTCCTCGTCGTCCCCCATGATCTTCCCATCGTTCCCCAATTTCCCCGTCGTCCCCCATGATGAAACGTTGGACTTTTTGGTGGCATAATAAATTGCACCCTCAGAAAGACTGTGTGCCTGCTTCCATTTCCTTGCTGATTACCTTTGGGATGTCTGGACCTCCCTGGACACAGTGCACCGGCAGATAAGTACCCCCCCTCCAGCACCTATTAGCGGTGTGCATGTACTTCTATATATGACTGTCCCCCATGATCTTCCCATCGTTCCCCATTTTCCCTGTCGTCCCCCATGATCTTCCCATCGTTCCCCATTTTCCCCGTCGTCCCCCATGATCTTCCCATCGTTCCCCATTTTCCCCGTCGTCTCCCATGATCTTCCCATCGTTCCCCATTTTCCCTGTCGTCTCCCATGATCTCATGGCTGGGTGGGGACACAATAGGATCCGTTGGATCCAGACGCACCATCAGGATGTAAGGAGAGGGTTAGTTGGGGCCGTATCCTGAATTTATTAACATTCTTCATCATTTCCAGCTTAACGGCCCAATGTTGTGTTTTCTTTGCCTATATTTCCTGTTTGTTCCAATGCAATAAGGATCTTGTGTACTATACCATTGCAGAATACCTCCACCTTTTTTTTGGGACATCGTCTTGGAGGCTCCTCGGTGCTTTCTACCTTGTTAGCACCATCATTACAACTTATATTGTAAATTATTAAAAGAAATATTGCTCTGGTCCCCACTAAAGTTTGGTCTGGTTGTAAACCCTTAACCCTCTCTAAATCCCTTACACTTCCAGCTGTAAGTTTCTACTCTGTGGTTATGTTTGCAGCACCAATATAAGCAGTACAGTTATAACAGTGTCTTTGTTTCATAACGAGGCTAATCTTTTCAAATCTCTAGTCCTATTCTTAGTCACCAGTGGTATGTGTTGGGGTTGGGGCATTGCACTATGAACCCTATATTCACTGAGCCAAGCTTTATCCACCAACATCCTAGCAGGCGTCATTATGCAAATGACTGCCCCATCGTATCCGCCAGCTAATTAAAATGTAACTGAATAACAACAACACTAGGTTTTTTTGTGTACCCCCTGAAATATGCTGCCAGTCTTTCTACACGATTTATGTATCTGAAATATACAGTTGTAAAACATTGTGTGATCCCATTCAGAGGCGCCATATAAAGGCAAATTATTATTATTACTCAGATGATGAGAAGGTGTAATTTCCACTCCCTGTCAATTAGTTGCTCTGTCCTCCTATGTGCGGTGTTGGATGCTAAACTAAAATATATGTCAAGAAACTGAATAGTTCTTTGTCTTCCAAGCAAATAAAAGGTGAGAGGTGGCTAGCGTGACGGGCAGTATAACGTTTTGTCCCAGTGTTGGGTATCCTTTGTGTCCCACTGATGCTTCACTCCCGCTATCCCTCTGCCGCTCTGCGGCACGTCGGGAATACCCAGTGCCAGATATTCCTGGCTGTGTTGCAGAGTTTTGTATTGAATGCCGTAGACATGTGCTTTCCAAGTCTGAGTTTTGCCGTTGCGTGTGCATTCAGTATCGTGAGAAGAAGCTGTGATTTACGCTTATTCCGCAGCTATGGAGGAAACACAGACAACAGCTAATTAAATTACGGAAGATCAACCAGATGAGTCAATTATATGTGCATCAATGTTTTATCAAAACCTCCAACAGGAAAAGTGTGCCAGATGGATTCTCTTTTTGTCTTTGATTTTAAAGCTCCATTAGAGGACCTTTCCCATACGGAGGATCAGCCGATGTCATCCATCTGAAAAAAGGCACTAATCTACTTTTATCGTGAACCTGAGATTTTTAGCGCCTAAAATCTGCTTTGGAAATTCTTCACGGAAAGTCTGAATATTTGGAGCGGCGTTCTATCAAAGGGATGCAAACTATTTCTATACACCTATTTAGCCGCCTGAACAATATATGAGTGTGAAGAAGCTTGCGCTGGAGCTTTCTACTGCAAAAGGCATGTTATGGCTGAAAACCTAAACAAAACAGTGTTCATGGCACAAAGTGATAAAACAGTTAATATGTGCAAATTAACCCAGTGTTAGTTAGCACTGAAAAACACATAATACTGCAACTCCAAGTAGAATGATTCTCCAGGTCAGCAGACTCTTTGTAGACCCTCATATGAAGAAAAAAACACAAATGCCAAGGATATAGTGCATTAACATTTACTTTAAGATGACAGACAACACAGAGGGGAATGGTAACACACTGACACTCTCCCCGCTGGTAAGTAAACAAGAAGTGACTTCGGGCGCACTTCAACCCTTCTCCTTAGATAACAGCACCCGATGCGACCGCTCCACTTCTCAGTCAGGAACAGACCGCGATTGCCTCTGCCAGCGTCTCTCACCCGCAGTTGGGGCACTCCGCCGCGTCACAGCCGTCTCAGCAGTCTCCTTCCAATCGGGGCTTCTCAGGAGATTGGGTACAGTGGCCTCAAAGCCATCAAAAAAGGCCCAACATGTTTTGTCCCACCGGACTTCATCTGTGTTTTTCAGTGCTAACTAACACTGGGTTCATTTGCACATATTAACTGTTTGATCACTTTGCGCCATGAACACTGTTTTGTTTAGGTTTTAATTTGCGGTTTTGGGGAAAACCGCTGGTGTTTAGGCTGCAGCTTGAGTATATCACAATATTTGTTGCTCTTTATTATATTTTGTTCTGTGGCTGAAAACCGTTCATCTGTATTTCAAAAAATATCTTAAGTAAATTTCTAGTATTCTAGTGGTGTAGGTCTTTTGGGATCCCCATAAAACTATGTTATGAATCAAGCAAACAAGCAAGTGCCTTGCGATTTTTATCAAATAATAACACTTTATAAAGAACGGCTAAATGAGGAGAAACACGCAAGATAACTGGGAGGTGGGAATAAACAAACTAGCAAGAAAACCTGGAAAACCCGATGTTTTTATCGTTTTTAAGAAGGGAAGAATGTGGAGTCTACATCATTACCACAAATCCAGTCATGCTGTATTCATGCACTTATATGTGGCAAGTAATTACATATTGTATGTCCATTTGTGGTTATTTGATAACATTGCAGGCTTTCCAATGACACCAATTCAAGTGTCATTATATTTCATTGTTGACGGTGTACTTCACAGCACCTGTGTATTGCCTCATATTCAATAGGGAACAAAAGGTAATTGAATGAGAACACAGCATCTCCAAGTACTTTACTTACTGTCTCCCCAGCCCTCAGAGACACCTGCCAGGTCATAATGCTTTTTCCGCAGCTCTCCCAGCTTCTCTCTCTCCTTTTGCAATTGGTTTTCTAGCTCCAGCACCCGCACCTGCCAAGTACAAAACCATGCTGTTCACTTCGATACATACATACATACATACATATACACAAACACACACACACACACACACACACACACACACACACACACACACACACACACACAGTGTTGTATATTTATTGTGATGAAGACAATATGATATTGGTCCCTAGATTCTTATCCCTGGGGCTCAGGTCTGTAAATGAATCCTGAATGCATTGGGAGCAGTGATTACATTCTTCCACAAAAGAGGTTAAATCGGCTGCAGCTTCACGTTGTGGCCGTTACCTGGGAATCCATCTCCTGCCGTTTGATCTGCGTTAGTGTCATGCTGGAGAAATCCATTGTGTCTGTGGGAAGAAGCAGAGGAGTCCTGATTAGTCCCTATGGAGAAGAGACATTCCTATCAATCCCAAGATTCAGTTAGTCCTCAAGGAGAAACATCCCCCTATTAATGACAGAATTATCCCACCTGGAAATGGTGAGGGTGTTATGTACTCTATACAAAAAGGATAGGTGGTACAACCCTGATCTTTCCCTTAGATTGAAAGCTCTACACAATAGGAATCAGCTTACCTGCTGCGTCTGTTTGTGGTGTAGTATTGTACTGCACTACAGAATATGTTTGCAACACATACAAAAATAATGATTACGTTAATTAGCATGGGAGACAAATGGAAGAACCTAAAGGGAAAGGATGATGAGCGGTGGTGAATTAGATGGCAGATCAAAACATCCTAGGTACCTTTTTCCTCAATCTGGGACTTGACGGACTTCGTGGAAGCCACAACCCCAGCAGCATTTTGATTCACGACTCTAGAGGCCTGCTGGAGTCTTGTCAGGTTAGCACTATCCTTCTCAGCCTTCACCTGCAGACAGGGGTGTGTGACAGTGAGATATCTCTCAGTTCTATGGGTAACTCCACATAGAGCAGCTGCAGGGTGTATAGGCACGGTGTAAGAACAATAATAATAAGGATAGGCTATTCAAATCTTATGATAAAAACATCATGGGAGACAGAGACAATATCATGGTCATGACAAACCTCCCCGGTGAACTGATAGAGGTTTAACCTTGTTACCCTATCCTTTCCATGGCGGGGTTCGTGTTATACCTTGGAAGCTGCCACCAGCTGAGCTGTGCTAGCTGCAATTTCATGGGAACACACTATCAGGTCTTCAAACTTCCCCTGTCCCTGGAGCACAAGGTCTGCGGCGTCCCTGGAAAAGGGGAGAGGATGAAGAAAATAGGAGGCAGAGAATGGGATAGAAATGTGAGATAAGGTATAATGGCCAAAGGAAGGGGGGTTGTAAAGGATCAAGAAAGAAAATGAATTCGATTTGGTGTAGTGAAGATGAACCAGGCAGTAGAACGATGGGGAAGCAACACAAGTGAGACGGGACAAGGTGAAAGACAAGAGCAAAATTATTAAGTGACGTGATACAATGAGACACGGGACGGATGAAAGGGAAAGAGGTGTGACACTGTGAGACAGAAGCCGAGAGATGTCAGAATAACAGAAAGCAGGAGAGAGATTGTAGTGTGAGAAACTGGAGGGAAAACGAGAAGAGGAGAAAGGATGTTGAGAGAATGAAGGGAGAGAGAAAGAAAAGGCAAATGAAAAGAGAGAAAGGAAAGTGTCAGAAGAAAGTTGGGAAACAAGACAAAGAGGGAAGTAAGAAATGCTACATTCATTCGCTAATCTCAAAGATATTGGTATTATTACAAGGGTATAATGTATGGCCAGTGCAACCGGAGGCCAGGAGCAGTGCTGCTGATATGCACTCAATTACTGAAGAGACAAGAGTCCTCAACAATGCTACAGAGCAAAGTCTTGTGGTCAGTGGGGCTATGTCTCGGGGTCTCTAGTCACGGAATAGTCATTGGTCTATACTTACACCATAACTGTGGCCCCCCAACCCACTGCCTTCGAAGCTGAGATCAGTCCTTCTGTCCACCGTGAGTTCCTGGCGTAGAATTCCTTGGGAGACGATGCACCCTATGAGAAAAAAAGCAAAGCCCATGAAGTCACAGAGGAAGGGGAATCTAAAATGCGGGGCTCCTAAGGATTCAAATTAATTATCTTCACTTGCACAGCTCAATGATCTAATTATGCTATACGTTTTTGCTGAGGCATTACATTAAATGGGCGCCCAAAAAATTGTCGGGCTTCACAGGCATTTAACTAATACAAAGAGAGAGGTTAAAGAGAGCGAAGGAAAACTGTTTGAGAAGACGGCTGTAAAACTTACAAACTGACCCCCCGATTCATCAAGTTGGATTACAGGTTACCGCACCCGAACGGGTGTTATCTCCCAGTGACTTGAATGTGAGGTAATGGCTGTTTGGGTGTGTTAATCCAGCGGTGTGCAAAGTGGAGGGCCCGCCCCCCAGGGCGGGCGTGAGACTCGCTGTGGGGGGCGCAGGGTTTACAGAGGTCCCCACACAATTCCCGAATACATTTAAATTAATGCCGGGGGAGCTGCAGGGCCTCTGTAAACTTCTACTTACCTTGTTTCAGCCATTCCTGGTCACGCGTCGCCATGGCAACACGGCGTCAAATGACGCCACGGTGTCATGTGATGTTGCATTGCCGTGGCAACGTGACGTCATGACGCCAGAACGTCTGAAGCAAGGTAAGTGGAGGAGGGGGCGAGGAGAGTGGGACAGACGCCAGGGGGGCTCAGGGAAAAAAGATTGCCCTCCCCTGTAAATCAGTAACGAAGCTTGATGTATCTGGGGGGAGAGTGAGGTGTACTACAAATAAAAATAGCGAGATCTGCTGTAAGAGCTGTGCGGGGAGACACAGAGAGAGGGACTGCTTCTCTCTGATCTCTCTGCTGTTAGAGTTGTGTGGGTGGAGACACAGAGAGAGAGACTGCTTCTCTCTGATCTCTCTGCTGTTAGAGCTGTGCGGGGAGACACAGAGAGAGAGACTGCTTCTCTCTCATCTCTCTGCTGTTAGAGCTGTGCGGGGAGACAGAGAGAGGGACTGCTTCTCTCTGATCTCTCTGCTGTAAGAGCTGTGCAGGGAAACACAGAGAGAGGGACTGCTTCTCTCTGATCTCTGCTGTAAGAGCTGTGCGGGGAGACACAGAGAGAGGCTGCTTCTCTCTGATCTCTCTGCTGTAAGAGCTGTGCGGGGAGACACAGAGAGAGGGACTGCTTCTCTCTGATCTCTCTGCTGTAAGAGCTGTGCGGGGAGACACAGAGAGAGGGACTGCTACTCTCTGATCTCTCTGCTGTTAGAGCTGTGTTCGGAGACAGAGAGAGAGACTGCTTCTCTCTGATCTCTCTGCTGTTAGAGCTGTGTGGGGAAACAGAGAGGCTGCTTCTCTCTGATCTCTCTGCTGTTAGAGCTGTGTGGGGAGACACAGAGAGAGAGACTGCTTCTCTCTAATCTCTCTGCTGTTAGAGCTGTGCGGGGAGACACATAGAGAGAGACTGCTTCTCGCTGATCTCTCTGCTGTAAGAGCGGTGCGGGGAGACAGAGAGAGGGACTGCTTCTCTCTGATCTCTCTGCTGTTAGAGCTGTGCGGGGAGACACAGAGAGAGGGACTGCTTCTCTCTGATCTCTGCTGTAAGAGCTGTGCGGGGAGACACAGAGAGACTGCTTCTCTCTGATCTCTCTGCTGTAAGAGCTGTGCGGGGAGACACAGAGAGAGAGACTGCTTCTCTCTGATCTCTATGCTGTAAGAGCTGTGCGGGGAGACACAGAGAGAGAGACTGCTTCTCTCTGATCTCTGCTGTAAGAGCTGTGTGGGGAGACACAGAGAGGGACTGCTTCTCTCTGATCTCTCTGCTGTTAGAGCTGTGTGGGGAGACACAGAGAGAGGGACTGCTTCTCTCTGATCTCTGCTGTAAGAGCTGTGCGGGGAGACACAGAGAGAGGCTGCTTCTCTCTGATCTCTCTGCTGTAAGAGCTGTGTGGGGAGACACAGAGAGAGGGACTGCTTCTCTCTGATCTCTCTGCTGTAAGAGCTGTGCGGGGAGACACAGAGAGAGGGGCTGCTTCTCTCTGATCTCTCTGCTGTAAGAGCTGTGCGGGGAGACACAGAGAGAGGCTGTTTCTCTCTGATCTCTCTGCTGTAAGAGCTGTGCGGGGAGACACAGAGAGAGGGACTGCTTCTCTCTGATCTCTCTGCTGTAAGAGCTGTGCGGGGAGACACAGAGAGAGGGACTGCTTCTCTCTGATCTCTCTGTTGTAAGAGCTGTGCAGGGAAACACAGAGAGAGGGACTGCTTCTCTCTGATCTCTGCTGTAAGAGCTGTGCGGGGAGACACAGAGAGAGGCTGCTTCTCTCTGATCTCTCTGCTGTAAGAGCTGTGCGGGGAGACACAGAGAGAGGGACTGCTTCTCTCTGATCTCTCTGCTGTAAGAGCTGTGCGGGGAGACAGAGAGGCTGCTTCTCTCTGATCTCTCTGCTGTAAGAGCTGTGCGGGGAGACACAGAGAGAGGCTGCTTCTCTCTGATCTCTCTGCTGTAAGAGCTGTGCGGGGAGACACAGAGAGCGGGACTGCTTCTCTCTGATCTCTCTGCTGTAAGAGCTGTGCGGGGAGACACAGAGAGAGGGACTGCTTCTCTCTGATCTCTCTGCTGTAAGAGCTGTGCGGGGAGACACAGAGAGAGGGACTGCTTATCTCTGATCTCTCTGCTGTAAGAGCTGTGCGGGGAGACACAGAGAGAGGCTGCTTCTCTCTGATCTCTCTGCTGTAAGAGCTGTGCGGGGAGACACAGAGAGAGGGACTGCTTCTCTCTGATCTCTCTGCTGTAAGAGCTGTGCGGGGAGACACAGAGAGAGGCTGCTTCTCTCTGATCTCTGCTGTAAGAGCTGTGTGGAGACACAGCGAGAGGCTGCTTCTCTCTGATCTCTCTGCTGTAAGAGCTGTGCGGGGAGACACAGAGAGAGAGGCTGCTTCTCTCTGATCTCTCTGCTGTTAGAGCTGTGCGGGGAGACACAGAGAGAGAGGGACTGCTTCTCTCTGATCTCTCTGCTGTTAGAGCTGTGCGGGGAGACAGAGAGAGGGACTGCTTCTCTCTGATCTCTCTGCTGTAAGAGCTGTGCGGGGAGACACAGAGAGAGGGACCGCTTCTCTCTGATCTCTCTGCTGTAAGAGCTGTGCGGGGAGACACAGAGAGAGAGACTGCTTCTCTCTGATCTCTGCTGTAAGAGCTGTGCGGGGAGACACAGAGAGGGACTGCTTCTCTCTGATCTCTCTGCTGTTAGAGCTGTGCGGGGAGACAGAGAGAGGGACTGCTTCTCTCTGATCTCTCTGCTGTAAGAGCTGTGCGGGGAGACACAGAGAGAGGGACTGCTTCTCTCTGATCTCTCTGCTGTAAGAGCTGTGCGGGGAGACACAGAGAGAGGCTGCTTCTCTCTGATCTCTGCTGTAAGAGCTGTGCGGGGAGACACAGAGAGAGGGACTGCTTCTCTCTGATCTCTCTGCTGTAAGAGCTGTGCCGGGAGACACTGAGAGAGGCTGCTTCTCTCCGATCTCTCTGCACAGCTCTTACAGACTGGTGGTGGCCGGTAGGACTAACGCTGTGAGGGTCATATTCAGAAGCAGGGACCCCCTGCTGCGTTAATCCCCCCCGGGAAATTCCCTCGGCACTGGTCCGGGATGCGCCTGGGACACTGTCCACCCGCATCCCACAAGTGCCGCACGGAGGAACGTGTATCGCACATTTCTATATTGGGCGTTATTTAATTAAGTCGTGAGGCTGCAAAATGGAAGCCAAAGCAGTGTAAAAGAACTAAATCAGAACTATCAAAGGAAAACTTCCAAGTGGCCTAGCTACTAAGATTATATCTCACCCTGGTTTGTGCATCAAAAATTCAATACTAAAAAGCATAACAAACATCACCAAATGTGCCTCGTGTGCATGAAGACTTCCTACCTACATGATGCATAATTTGTTATTTGCGATTATTTCACGTCACGTTGAATAGCTGATTGATAACATTTAAATTCAAACTGAATTATGTGTATTTTTTTTATGTGTAATGTTAATGAATAGTGTAATGTCACTCATAATAGCAATAGTGTGAAAACAATAATAAATAATACATTATGGTAGTCAATATAATAACACATCTCTGCAGCGTGAAAAAAAAGTCGACACATTGAAACCTAATTCCGCGCTAAAATTTCCAGACTTTTTGCGGCTTAGGCCAAGACCAAGGCTTGGCAGACCATTTGGCCGCACGTTCTTCTTTTTTGGGGCGGCGCACAGAAATATAAGTTGTTTTAACTTACTATTTGCATTTCTGTGCGCAACAAAAAATACAATACAGTATTTGACACTGATGGCGCAGATGGAGAAATCAGGTTAGTACAGAGGCACACACATGCACAAATTAACGTGAGATTTCTGTGCGCCAGTTTGTGGCAGAAATACTTTTGCGGTCGCTGTGTACATCTGATGGAAGGTCCGTATGGGACCTGCAACACTGTATTCTTCCCTGCTCATAAATGGAAGATACTGCACTAAGTACCGTGTGAGTGGGGCTCGACTTTGTATCTCTTTTGGGAAACTCGGCCCTCATTGATTTTTTTTTGTGTACATTTAAGACGACAATTGATGGACATGGCATTCCTTTATTTGATAAACCACTAGTTGCCTTTTTTCTCCAGTTAGTACATGGCCCCCATTGTGTTATGAATTGTAGTCTTAAAACATGAAACCCATTTGGAATGTTTGTAACTACTTTGTTTAAGGGGAGTTCCCCTTTTTACGGAAAATATGTGAATCCAGGCATATTTTCCATCAAATTAGTATTTTGTTGTTGTTAATCCTAAAACAGGGCATGGCACTCTATACAACAGTGGTCCCCAACTCCAGTCCACAAGGACCCCTTACAGTGCAGGTTTTAAGTATACCACTGCTTCAGCACAGGTGGGTCTGTCAAGATGATTGGAACACCTGTGCTAATGAGAGGATATCCTTAAAACCTGCACTGTTAGGGGCCGTTGAGGACTGGAGTGGGGAACCTCTGCTTTACATGATCAGGTCAATCAGGCCGTTCACGTTCCAATTCCGCAGAGAAAATTATAAGCAGGATAAAAGTTGTTTTTTTAACTGCAGTTTTTCCCCCCCTTTTTTCTTAAGCAGATATTTCAGCATGGCGTAAAGGTAGTAACACTGTAAGGACAAAAGGTGTGTAAGTAAAAACAAAGATCAACAGAGCACCTTTTACAGGAAAAACCTAAAACCTAATTCCCTAAGTATAAGTGTATTGGAAGATGTAGCGCCGCAGCTACTTATCGAGGCCCTGCCAGCCCCACCGGCATAGGAGAGTGTGAAACCAAAAACAGAAAAGGTCTGTGCCAAAGCAAAATAATAGTTTATGTGATAGGGGGGCAGTTAAAATGACAGTGACTCAGTGGGCTAATTGGTGACTTACCCCTCCACTCTGCACAATCTCTTTCTGAAGGTCTTTAGAGGCCATGATCAAAGCTCGTATCCCCTGCATGAGATCTGTGCATGATCCAAGGATCCTGCAGGACAAAGATACACGAAGATGTAGCCATTGGTATTGTTTCTGCCTGCGCGCTCCCGCATGTGAAGTAGTATTTCAGCCCCACCCTCTTCCCGTGAACAGGTGATGCAAAACAATGGCTGCTTATCCCGCTGGCGCGTTGCGTATGTCCTGCACAGCACCAGCGGGACATAAGAAAGTTGGCTATATCTGCAGATGAAACAAGCATTTTAAATGTGACAGTCAACACTCAGGTTTTACCTCTCATTCACTTGTAATTTGACTCCAGTGTCATCGGTCCGGGACTTATTGAGCATTTCCTGTAAAAGAGAGAGGGGGGAGGCGGGGGTGAGCATCGCCGCAGAATAGCCATTGCTTCCCTTCTGATCTTATTTTATTCTCATAGTCTTTTTCGTGGGGTTTTCATACATATTATAGTAAATAACAAAAGATAAAATATAAAAATAACATAAGAAGACATACATTCTACCATTTTCCACAAGTAATAATAAAGTTATTTCTTCAATCCAATTAACAATCAGCTTGTCTTAAACTAATAAATAACCTAAGGCCCTACTGAAATATCCGGAATTTCATAGCCTGTTTTAAAAGTCACCCCATATTACTGAATCGTTAGCTTATATTGAGCTCTGATTTCCATTTTGTCTCTACAGGTACCTCTCTCTATATCTGGCCTTCTGATATTTGTCTCGGGAGGTTCCAGGGTACTGTATGTGTCCAAATGTATGTTTTATCTAATGTTTGACTTGTTGTGGCAATTAACCAATAAACTGCTCCCACTTTTTAAAGAATTTTTCGGTTTTGAGTTCCTTATTTGTCTCTGCTTCCATTTTATCTAACATCATTAACTGGGCAAGGCAAGAGGCAAGTGATGCTGCTGAATGAGGAGACAGAATGGAGGCAGCAACAGAACTGAGAAAATAAGTAGCACATCTTAAAAAACGTTTTATTTAACAAATAGATATGCTAAATTGCCTGGCATTTCAGCATATCTATTTGTTAAATAAAACTTTTTTAAGGACCCCCCTGCTTACTTGTTGGAGGCGCCATCACCACAACACTGTCATTTACATTTGGAGCGCTCAGTTATAATCTACCTTTTCAGCAAACAGAAGTGAACCAGAGAGAGGGCATGGAAAGCAATACATATATTGCTGTGCAAGGCAACATGTTGGGCTACAGGGCCAATGTTAAGTTGTACTGAATTTTTAAATATCAGCTCACGGCTGCCATCCAAAGTTCACAAGTCATTTATGCATCATTGCTTTGGCTATTATTGTTCATCAAAATGCAGTGCATATTGTTTTCATTAGTACATTGTACTGTATTAGAGATGAACTAAACAAATACTCTTGCACACACGGTTAAAAGTCATTTTGACAACATCTCCTTGGCCTTTATGATTCATCACCTGGTCCTTCTTGTCCAACTCTGCAACTGGGCCTCCCTTTTGTTCTCCAGTGCTTCCTTCGCTATTGTCTAAACCCGTTCTCAGCTCCTTCTTTCCCTATGTGCCTTCTTCTCTTTCCACACCGTCTTCCCCTTTCATCCCAATGCTTTCTAGCCTTTTCTCTCTATTTTACCATCACAACTTTATACAAGCACAAAAACATTAGAATCTGACAGACCCACTGTATGAACCTCCACCACCTCTGATGGGATGTCTTTCCATGGATCCTTCTCTTAGTGAAAGAACTTCCCCCACGGTTTTCCCTGATCTAAAACCCTCCGGATTCAGAGAAATGACCACTTCCTCTGGCTTTCTCTGAAAATGCTTACCTCCAGTACCTTGTTGATACCTGTGATTTAGAGTGTTTTCCAATATATCCCTACTTCCTCTCCTTTTTCATAGGCTGTACATATTAAGAGCCCTAGTCTATCTATCCTGATAGCACAAAAACATTAGAATCTGACAGCAGATCAGGGTCACTTCTGTATAGCCTCATATCCCATTGAATTCTTAGTTTAGGATACTTTTATGTCTTCCCCAATCACTCTTGTAATCCTTTACCCACTGTATGAACCTCCACCACCTCTGATGGGATGTCTTTCCATGGATCCTTCTCTTAGTGAAAGAACTTCCCCCACGGTTTTCCCTGATCTAAAACCCTCCGGATTCAGAGAAATGACCACTTCCTCTGGCTTTCTCTGAAAATGCTTACCTCCAGTACCTTGTTGATACCTGTGATTTAGAGTGTTTTCCAATATATCCCTACTTCCTCTCCTTTTTCATAGGCTGTACATATTAAGAGCCCTAGTCTATCTATCCTGATAGCACAAAAACATTAGAATCTGACAGCAGATCAGGGTCACTTCTGTATAGCCTCATATCCCATTGAATTCTTAGTTTAGGATACTTTTATGTCTTCCCCAATCACTCTTGTAATCCTTTACCCACTGTATGAACCTCCACCACCTCTGATGGGATGTCTTTCCATGGATCCTTCTCTTAGTGAAAGAACTTCCCCCACGGTTTTCCCTGATAAAACCCTCCGGATTCAGAGAAATGACCACTTCCTTTGGCTTTCTCTGAAAATGCTTACCTCCAGTACCTTGTTGATACCTGTGATTTAGAGCGTTTTCCAATATATCCCTACTTCCTCTCCTTTTTCATAGGCTGTACATATTAAGAGCCTTAGTCTATCTATCCTGATAGGTTTTATGTTCTAAACCAGAGGTGCGCAAACTGGGGGGCGCGAGATTTTTTAGGGGGGGGGGCGCGCGGCAGTTACAGAGGCCCCGTGCTCTTCCCCAAGGCATTTAAATTAAATGCCGGGGAACCTCGCGAGGATTCTACAATATTTCACTTACCGTGACTCAGTCGGCTTCGGCGAAGCGTCGTCATGGCAACGCAGCATCAAATGATGTCACGTGACATCACATGACCACGCGGCATAATCTGACCATGTAAGGGGGGACACGAGCAGTTGGGGAGAACAGGCAGGGGGACGCAAAGCAAGAAGTTTGCGCACCTCTGTTATAAACCATACAGCACTTTAGTTGCACCACCTCCATTTTGTTTATGATCCTCTTGAGGTACAATATCCGGCACTTTGCACTGGGTGAGCTCTTACCAGTGATCTATGAAGTGACATTACTACCTCTCTCCTAATACCTCCTTACACAACTGAACATCCTGCTGGCTTTCTCCATTTTGTTATCACAATTGCCCTGTCCTGCCCCCATCTCACCTCGATCCGGGAGACTGCTGTTTCTACAGCTGCTGCAGTGGCTGCCATCTCCTTCTCAACCAGATCCCCCAGCTCCTCCTCTCTAATATCCAGTGCGGGAGGACGCAGCTCCTGAGAGGCCAAAGAAACAATTGCCATCATCAGACTTGGCGCCAAGTACGACCCTTTCTAATATTTTCAGCTTATTTAGTCACACTTCCTTCCTAGAATGCACCTTACCATCCATTCTCTAGTATCAGGAACCAGCGTGGGTCCCCAATTCACCTCAAACATTTCTTCTACCATAGCCAGGTTGGACTTCTACAGAGAGCCATGGGTCAAATTCCCACCCCTTTAGTTAATCATTTAATCACAAACCATATTCTAAATGAATGGATTTCCCATCATAGTATCTCAAATCAAAAGACCTGACATTTGGAATCATGTACTAATCGTCACAAATTGCTTATTTTGGTGCAAAATTGTGGCTTGTCAAACTCAATGTAAATTGTGCTTGTGTGCATCTATGTTCAGTGCTAACCTCAAATTTCACCATTTGTGCCAGCTGCATCAAACATTATTTTTTTTCATTGGCCTGGGCCCAGAAATGGACAGCGCTAGGTGTACAGATGTAAATGCTATTTACTAAAAAAGAATGTGAGTCAAAATCGCTTGCCAAGTTTAACATGTCGTAAGCCAGAAAAAGACTCCTAATAGTGGTAGTGCAGAATGAAACTACTATGCATCAACCCAAAAATGGATGTGGTGCGTCACGAATGTTTCTCTATAAATGTTAAAAAATGTATTATTTTCTCAGCATGGCTATAATAAATGATACCATGGTAATAATTGAAATTAACATATACCAGTTAAAAAAAAATTTAAATACATATAATTCTGTTTTAATATAAATTGTTTCAATCAGGTTTTCAACATGAGTAATGTGACCATACATGACATACATTTTTTTGAAGGTTTGCACTTTTTAACACTGACACAGATCACAAATGTGAACAAATATGTTTGTACATAGACCCATAATGTTCCCTGAAAGTGGTTTCTGATCAACTGAACTCAAAGTCAATGTTTAGGTGTCACAAAAACATAGGTGTTGATCCACAGAGTTCCGTTAGTAACTTAACGATACATTAACTTCAGTTAACATCTCGTTAAGTGCTAAAGGGTGTCACGGGAGATCAGAACTTATTCATAGGATCTAGCACAAGACTGGACACAGAGATCAAATAAACAGGTGTTTATTCTGGCCAGAGCCAACAGAAACAGCACAAAGTCCCAACAGAGCTATTATACTCACGAACCCAGAGCAGTACTACAGTATGTGCCACCGAAATGGCTTACCCAGTGCAGCTTCCATCCATGTGGTGATTGGGAGTCTCCAGACAGTGCTGGATGCAAGTCGCAGAAGAGTAACTTTAAATCTCCCACTAGGAAAAGCAGGCAAGCTCGTTTTCGGGTTTCTCTGGCACAACCTCAGCGCACACCGCTAAGTCCACCTGCATGCTAAGAAAGAGCTGTGGAACTTAGATCGGCTGCTTCTTTTCGAGTTTCTCCTTTTCCATAGAGAAACATGGAAAACAGGACAGCGACCATTCACAGCACGAATGCTCTGTGTTGTGCTAATCACAGCGCAAGGGCGTGCAAATCCTGGTTGTGGGTCTGCCGGGAAGGCTGAGGCAAGGAGGGCGGGAATTATGAACCGTCCAATGAGAACAGTTCCTACCACCCCCTTTTCTCATAGCTGGCTCACTACCTCTTGATGAGATAGGTGCCTCTCTCTCTGGGCAGACAATGGCTCTGCTCTTCGGACCGATGGCTCCCAGATAGGAGGACTGTCCATCCCCAGCTGGTGGGGCATGTCTTGAGAACTGCAAAGTTGCAGACAAAGTTGCCCAGATCATAACCCAACAAAATATCACTGGCCGTCTTGATCAATTTCCTGGTGTGCATCCGCGGCCTTCCCGCTCAGCTGGGGGAGCAGTTAACGGACCCAGTCTTTCTCCGGCAGTTGATGGAGGAAGCACTGGTGCTCAAATGACTGCAGGAAGCCATAAATGGTGTCCTTGTCTTCATCGAAGTGGGAAAAGCTGCTGCACGTGAGGCAGGGGATGCAAGCTGGTCTGAGAGCTACTGCTGCTGGCGGAGTTTCGTGGTGGTACTTGGGGTGAGGAACTGGTTAGCAGGGCCTCAAGAATGAAAATCTTCATATCCGGGGTGGCATCTGGTCCCAACGCGGCTAAGACTCCTTCAATCTCGGTGGCAGGGTAGGGGGAGTCACTGGGGTTGGTGTCCTCCATGTCCAAAGACAGGGCACGAGGCAAGGCTTCATCCAGGTCGGTATCGGCTGGAACCAGTCGCGGCTGGGCTTGGTGCCTGGCCAGGTCATCGACCAGGTTCTTTTTGTTTCAGCACGCCGTCGGAAGTGCATATCCTTCGTAGCGGAGCAGTATCAGTCCTTTGCACCACGACTAGTACTGGGCTGTCATCGTCTGGATCGATCATCTTTGCTGACCGCTGGGCTGTGGGAGAGCTGAGAGTGACCGGAGGATCTGTGACTCTTTGTCCTGCGGTCTCGAGGGTCGAGACCTATTCAGTCCGAACTAACTAACGAGTAGTTCAGCTATGAACCTGGCGATCCCACTTCAAACACCATAGAAGTCTGTCACCGGAGACCAGAACTTATTCACGGGATCAAGCACCAAACAGGACACAGAGATCAAATAAACGGGTGTTTATTCTGGGACTCTGTGTACCAGAGACACCGAAACCAAGGCTGCCTGCTATTTCGAGTGGGAGATTTAAAGTCACTCTGCTGCGACTTGCATCCAGCACGGCCTGAAGACGGCGGATTCCAACAGGAGTGGAACCTGCGCCAGGTAAGCCAGTTCAGTGGTGCCGGACACACCGGAATACTAGGATTCCCCCTGTACTGCTCTGGGTTCGTGAGTATAGCTCTGTTGGGACTTTGTGCTGTGTCTGTTGGGCAATCCTGTACATCAATCAGACAAACATGCTCCATGAAATGGGGTTAACCTTTAATATGTTGGTCCCTGTGCCCCAACCGTTACAACTGGGATCATCAAAGCTTACTAATGATGCTTTAAGTGCTGTTTTCAGCTGTAACAAACACCTGCGTTACTAATGATATGCCAAAGAAGTGTTCCCTGTAACAACGCATATCAAAAGAGTTAACGTAGTGATTTAACGCTACGTTAGTTAGGTCAGACATAAACTTGCAGTTATTCACATCCAGACTCACATCCAGACCCTGAAATAGGCATTTTACAGGGTGTGGATAAGTGTAAGACCACGGTTTGGTATGATTTAACCATCATATTGTTATTTACAGCATCCTTAATCTCTCCTGTCTTCTCTTTTTTTACTTTAATTAAACACCTACTCAGGGTCTCAACACCATCTTTAGGTAAGACATGCTTAACGCCAGGTTATTTGAAGCTAACGCAAGGCAGGGCTAACTTCACATGACATTAAGCGTATGCTACTGAGATCACTAACGACCGTTGTTTTTGCCTATACTTAGCTTTGTGGTTAACTATTTAGATAACGTCACTTTACAAGCCCAGTTTTAATGGAGCTCAGTGGATCTGCCCAATAGACTGCTAAGCGCTAGTTACTATAAAAATCTTACTGTGCACACCCTGCGCAGTATAGAAAGAAACTGGAATGTGTCACCCATTCTGCCCCTAACCACATACAAAATCAAATGAACAAACTGATCACAGACTGCCCATTTTATACTCACTACAGCAGCAGCAAAATAGGTTCCCCATCATGTCAAATGATACCCTGATCCCCAGCCCACTAGTGTTTAAGTGGTGCAATAAACCGGTTCTTATCATTAAATAACATTAAGGGGGAAAAAAGTTCTTCAGTATAATGCACCTCGAATTTGCATTTAACAAACACATAAAGAAGGTGGTATATTAACACGAAATAAAGTTTGGTTTGATGCACTGATCCTTCTGGCATTTTGCATTTTGCCAGTAGTAAAAATGGGGAGAGTGATATAGACACAGAATGTGATACTTCCTACTTTATAATATGTATGTCGTATAAATCATGCATAACTTTTACTGACAGCCCAAATCTACCCAGCACACATGCCTGGGCAGCTGTAGGAAAACGGTGTTACTTTAAATGATGCTCTAGATCAGGGGTGGCCAAATCCAGTCCTCAAGGGCCACCAACAGGTCATCCCTGCTTCAGCACAGGTGGTCAAAGACTGAGCCACCTTTGCTGAAGCTGGGACTGATTCAGCCACCTGTGCTGAAGCAGGGATAACTTGAAAACCTGACCTGTTGGTGGCCCTTGAGGACTGGAGTTGGCCGCCCTGGCTCTAGACGGAGAATCATGTTCTGTTAGGTGAACACGTGCACCTGTAGCACTGGCCACGTTGTTATATTTTGCCATTTTTGTACTGCAGTTTCCTCTTTGTGCATTTTGATTTTTTGTTTGGCATAAATCAGCAAATGGAAATCAAAGACTTCCGCTTATTCCTCAATTTATCTGAACTCACAAAAAAAAACGCCCCGAAACCCCTCTTTTACAGGGGCAAAGATTGGAGCAAAGTCATTTGATACTTGACGCAAACGACGTACAGCACGCATTCAGCAACCCCACTTGTTGACAAAGCGCAGCTATCCTGAAGTATCCTGCATCTGCCATTAGCTTTGGCTAGTTTAATTCGTGACCCTACCACGTGGCTAAATACACACCAGGTTTAGCATTTTTTTTTTCGGTCTCTTTATTTTTTTGGTAGTTTCCCCCCCTTATATTTTTGATTTAATTCCCAGAAAATCTATTTTAATGCTGTGTGTGATAAATCTTGCATTTTATTCAAATCGTATCTTGTAGTGCTGGGGATGCCTTTGTTTTTGTGTCTGTTTATTTTCCTTGGTAAAACTGATGCTGTTTCTTACCCTCGTTTGGCAGCCAGGAATTTCTGACATGCTCCTTTATGTCAGGGTCCAATGCATGTTAGCACTGTGCAAGAGGGTTTCTTCATGGTAGTGTTTTCTTTCTTTACGCATCAGGACCTGTATTAGGCTCTAATAGTCGAGCACAAGTTGTGCCATTCCTGCTTTGCTTGACATTGCACAGATTCACTCAAATGCTCACAGCCCTCCCTGAACTATTTTTTGCAGAATAGTTCTTCCTTCTATGGAGAAGGAGCGGCTCAGTGAGTAAAGACAGTGACTGGCACTTAGTTTGAAGCAGAACTCTCAATTCCCGGTGTCAGCTCCTTGTGACCTTGGGTAAGTCACTTTATCTCCCTGTGCCTCAGGCACCAAAAAACCATAGATTGTAAGCTCCACGGGGCAGGAACTGTGTCTGCAAATGTCTCTGCAAAGCACTACGTAAAACTAGCAGCGCTATACAAGAACAAACTATTATTATTATTATAATTATCTTGTAAGTTTGCCCAATGTTAAAAAAAATACAAGCACTGCTAAATCTTATTTTAAGCAGGTTTTTTTCTTTTGAGACATATGTTGTATTATGTTTTTTGTTTTTTACTCAAGTTTTACCCCCGGGGGTCTTTAATACATGATCCAGTCCAATTCTTTGTGACAAAGTGATTTTACATTACATGCAGCTATCCTAGCTAGTTCTGCAGTATCACTTCTCTAACCACAGCACCCTATAATAATAATACTATCCCCTGAAGCTACTTCCTCAGGCAGGTTACCTGAGCAATTTCAGCTATGTGTTTCAGTGCTGCAGTAACCTTGCTGCAGTCTGCTCCACTCTGGACCTCCTTGTTCCGTAGGTTGGACAGATAGCCAAGACTTTCTGTACCACAGATCCGGCAGCTGTCACTCAGCTCTGAAAAGAAAGTCAAGACTGAGGACTGGGGAGAGAGATGCATATATAGGAACGGATGTTGGGAGTTCTTGGTACAGGCGGAGTGGCATCTCTCACAACAAGACGGGTGGTGGGGAAACATATGATAGGATTTTATAGCTGACAAACGTATTACCCCCATCAGTTGAGCACACTGTGGGGAAAAGGTGTGATTTTTAGGATCTGTGCGACACCACTGAAGTGCAAAGATAGACAACCGATGTGTGTATCTACATCTCTTTGACAAGTCCACCAAATCTGCTTCAATCACCCACTTTTGCATGGCTGCGTGTTAGTGCATGCACCTTCTGTCCAGTAGGTGGCAGGCATGATTTATCCGACAAGGATGATGTTGAAGGAGTTATGAAACAAAGGGCGTTCTTCGTGGAACTGGGATTATGTGATTAGGGAACTATCGCACAAAAACTCTCATTGATGTCAATGGCAATTTATGTGCAATAGTGCCTTGATCGTCTTAATGTGTAACTTCTAAAGCTCCCTCTGTACTAACGGAAATTAAAGATGAGATGAGATTACCAATCATTATGAAAATGTCAACAACCTCATGGTCTTACAGTTTGTATAATTGGTATCACCCGCTAAACATCAGTTGCACTCATACGGCAGTACTCATAGTGCTAATTGCATGGAGAGTGCTGAAAAACTGCCATTCAAGTCAATCCTGTGGCTGTTTTGCTGCTCTTTCTTCCTCAAGATTTCTGTCTTTTGGCGCGGCGGCCGAGCATTGGCCACGTCACAGCGGCGGCGGTTCAGCCAATGAGGGCGAACCGGCCCCGTGACGACATGGCCGCGCCCACGCCACGCCCTCCCCGTCGGATCTCCTCTTCTCCACTCCAAAGCACAGCCGCAGACACGTGTCGTGGCTGGAGCAAGCGGGTGCACGCGCCGCCAGACGCTCCGGCGCGCGGGAAGCCGTGACCACTGGGGCCGAAGCCGTACACACCTAATTTACCACCTACAGTATAAACAAAGGGGATTGCTCTCACCCTTTTACACACACCAGATGCATGCATAGACTCCAGTGTTAACATCTTCATAGGGTATACGCCAAAATTCCCTATTGACGTCGATTTGGGTTCTCAGATGAAAACAACCCGGCTGGCGGCTTCCGAGTATATAGAATTAACCCTTTAGTAATCAGAATTATCATTCACAAATGAATAATTATATTCTGAGCTTTGGGTTAGTTCAGGAAAAGTGTGTGTTACAGAAAGAGGAAGCTGGGGGAATAGTATAATGGATGGAAACGCTGGCCTGTATGAGAGCCAGCGTGGTAATAAGGGCATTTGGGCTGTCAGCATAATCCTGGGGGGTTTTAATTACAACAGGTAGTCAGGAAATGACTATGCCGCATGGAAATTGTGGTGGCTACGACCGAGGTGTGTAATGCAAATTAATTTAGAAAGCACTCACCCAAGTAACCTCCTTTCTGGGCCATTTGTAATGGCTGTTTGATTATTAATCCTCTTCCCTGCCAGAGGCGTACAATGCATTGCAAGCAAGCAGTAAACTTTCCTTTAGTGTAAGAAAACAATGGTATTTCCTTCTTTAATAAATCTTGGGGGTTTTTTTTTTGCTCTGGTTTTGCAGTTGGGAGATTTTGAAAAATTACCCCTTTATCGCGACCCCCCAAATGTCTCGCGACAACGTTTGGGAGAACGCAAGGGAAGTAGAAGAGTTTCCCCTAAGAACACAAGAATAATGAAGAGAGATGGGTCCTGCAGTCAGGAAGTCTTATTGTGATGTACAAAGGCGGATACTCACTGTCACACGTCCTTCCCTGACCTCCCTGCAGGATAACGTCACTCATTTGATGTGCAAACTGAACAAGAGGAGGCAGCAGGAAGCTCACATCTGGAGAGGAGAGAAAAAGGGACTCCATAAAACAGACATAGCACGTTCTCTACCCCACCTCATATACCTTTTCACAGCCCCCTCACTTGATAAATTGACGCAGAGACACAAGATAAGAATAATCATTAATAATAATAATCGCATATTCTTGTGTAGCACTGCTAGTTTTTATGTAGCGCTTTACAGAGACATTTTGCAGACACAGGTCCCTGCCCCGTGGAGCTTACAATCTATGTTTTGGTGCCTGAAACACAGGGAGATAAACAGACGTGCCCAAGGTCACAAGGAGTTGACACCAGGAATTGAACTAGGTTCCCCTGCTGCAAACTCAATGCCAGTCAGTGTCTTTACTCACTGAGCCACTTCTCTACCAAGACAATTTTGCTCTAAATTACCTGGATAGATTCATCCTATCTGTATCACGGTCAGTGACGCGATTCTGGGGCGTAACAAAGTGCCCCCGATTTATCGAATAAAAAGTATTATTGGGAACATACGAGGCATAGTTTGTTGTTTGAAATGAAGCATGACACATTGGGGCCTATTCACAAAGCAGTGATAAGTGTTTTAATGGTCGATACATGAATGCCCTTATTGTGCGATATTGCCTGCTTTGCTATTCACTAAACTGTGATAACAGTGCAGTAACGCGCAATAATGGCTTTTTAACGACCTTTAACAGCCAGAGGCAAACAAGTCGTCCAATGGGCCAAAAAAAAAAAGCCAAAAAATTGTTGTTTTTTTGCCAGTAATAGCTGTTCACTAAACTGTGATAAGCTTATCGTACTTAAAAATGTCTCAATATTTTGTCACCAGCTAAAGACTGGCACTAAAAATAAAAATATTGCAAGATGTATAAAAGCATTTATTTTTTTATGTACAGGATTGATACCAGAGGCTGGCGGGGGTCTCCGGGTGTCCCCGCGGGCCTACGGGTGGTCCCTGCGGGTGTCCGGGGGCCTCTGTGTGGTCCCCACAGATCCCCGCTGGCCTCCGGTATCAATCCTGTTCAGAAAAAAAAATTGCAATGCAGTACATTCAAATAAATACAACCCTCCAACCAATAAATACAATACAGTAATGGGCAAAATTACTATTATCCATATATGGATAATAGCGCATTTGCCCATTTAAAATAAAACATAAACCAGCCAGCATAAAGTAAATAAAACTTGCACTTATCCCTCCCAGGGTGAAGGCTGTGCTCATCCTCATCACTGTCCTTGTCCTCCGTTGGCAGCAACATAACAATAAAAAATACAATCTAATGGCCCTTAACCCCTTAATCACCTTAGCGGTTAATACCCACTATAGTAATTAATTGGTTAACCCACCCTCCCCCGCTACCCACCTGGACGGCCTAACCACCTTCCCTAGGGCAACTACCTCCACCTCCGCTACCCATGAATTAGCAGTGTTAAAACATGCCAATATAATATGGGTATGCTTTGCCACTATAAGTAGCAATAAATGGGCAAGCTAAAAAAACAAAGAAACAGGCACTAAATAAAACACATTACATAGAAAAATATACACATTACAAATCCCAAGAAACCAATTGATTGGCACAGTGGTACATCATGCGCATATAATATGGGCATGATTTTCCACTATGTCAGTCAACGGTCAACCTAAAAACAAAACAATCACCAAAAGAAACACACCAAAAATAAACCACAATTAAAAAGCCACTGCCCGGTAGGCCTAACCACCCACCCTGGGCCAAGTACCCCCTTCACACACCCCCTCTGACCCCAATAAACCATCTACTGTGCCTTAACCCCTTCATTGCCTTGGCTTAGGTAATGAAGCTGCTTTAATTTTTACTAATTGTGTGTGGAAGCAGGGGGTCTCCTGAGCAGAACCGCATGGATCTTACCCTCGGGACCCCCTAATTCCCGAGATACAGACCCCGGTATGGGGTGCCAGTATCCTCTGAGCTTTTAAAATCTCCCACGTCATGTGCCTGGGGGATTTAAATCCTGCAGGGGGATACCGGCACCCGATTACGGGGCATGTATCTCGGGAACTAGGGGGTTTTGATACTAGTGTGCAGGGATACTTCTGAGCTGAACCGCGTTGATTTCAGCCTCAGGGACCCCCTGCTTCACGAGATACAGGCCCCGTTATGGGGTCCCAGTATCCGACTGCAGGATTTAAATCCCCCAGTCTCGTGACGTGGGAGATTTAAAGCACAGGGGATACCGGCACCCCATACCGGTCTCTGTATCTCGGGAAGTAGGGGGTCCCCGAGGCTGAAATCAATGTGATTCAGCTCAGGAAAACCCCTGTTCCCACGCACTAGTATTAAAATTAAGCCGTGCCTGGAGACGCAGCGTCTCCATGAAGCTCTTCCAGGCTGCAGTTTCGACTATAAGTTGCCGCTCGACAGGATTATAGCGCGATAGCACTTAGAAAAAAAACAAGTCGTCTGTTCGAACTTTAAAAAAACGTGGGATTTTTTTCTTAGTGAATACCATTTTTGCCCACATGCGCGATAAATCACTGCAAAGTCATTCGGCAGCGCACTGATTTTATCACTGCTTTGTGACTAGGCCCCATTGTGTCATGCTGAATACCCGACTGATACAATCTAACGTGAAACAGAGTGAAGTGCATTTTCTTATTGAGCATTAGAATATATAAATGACTAGTCCAGTATTTATAATAGCCATACTGCGCCAATAATATAATTAGCTAACCTATATAATGAAACACCTGTGCTGCGATAAATCCATCTCCGGTCGATACACAGCAACTTCCTTCTGCGCTAACAATATAAACAGACTTTTTAGGATTTAACGCCAAGTTCCACTTGGCGGACGATTTTGAGACAGGTTTAACTATTTTGCTGATGCGCTATTTTTTTCAGAACACGTTGTTTACATCGTTTACATCGGTGCATCAGTGTGTGCCAGTATACTCCACTGAAAACATTGTTGACTTCCAAGGAGCACATTGCGAGAAGAAGTCAGTATGTGGGCTCACACACGCTGAATATAATGTGCGATTTGCGCGCGACAGTTTTACTTCGTACATTTGTTTGTACAGAGGCCACACAGACCTCAATCAATGAATCTTTAGCATTGCAACTACCTACATTCACCCTCGTTAAAACGATGCTACCTGCGTAGTGCAAGCCGGGGCCATTCCCTCGCAGTGAGCACAAATGCCGTTTTCTCGCTTCGACAAACTACGCAGGGAGTTATTGTTCTAGATAAGGGGTGGCCAACTCCAGTCCTCGAGGGCCACCGACACGTCCGGTTTTCAGGATATCCCTGCTTCAGCGCAGGTGGCTCAATCAGTGACTCAGTCAAAGACTGAGCCACCTGTGCTGAAGCAGGGATATCCCATAAACCTGACCTGCTGATGGCCCTGGAGGACGGAAGTGGCCACCTTTGCTCTATATTTATCAAATAAAAATAGGATATTGCTTCTTATGGAATTCTTTTCGAGATACACTTTTTTCGCACCACTTTTGCCTTGACACATAGACCTCATGGTGCAAAGTTTTCGTCCCAGAATTGCACTCATTTCTCCGGGGCTGGTGCTGCTATAAGAACTCATTATGCACCATCGCTCTTCTCGTGCCCTTTTCCAATGTGCTCAAAATCTCCCTCTCTCCCTGACTACCATTCCTCTTCTTCCTCATCTTTTCCACCCGCTCGCTTCACTTCCTTCCAGCCTTCCCTCACTCTCACGGCCACTGTCCGTGTCTCTTATTCACCCTTTCTTTCCTCCCTTTGTACTGTTGGAGACGAATGCTCGTCTATTAGCAATAATCATGTGCTAATGTGTGTGTCAACACCCCCGTACCCCTAAGGCAGTGTTTCCCAACAAGGGGGTGCCATGACCCTCTGCCAAGGGTGCTGGGGCCCCAGGGGAAACACTCAGCTGGCCGCTCAGCGGGCACATCCCGCACTGTCTGGAGAGGCTGCGATCTGCCTCTCCTCCCCCAGCTAAGCACAGAGGAGAGGAGCCTCTTCATCTCCAGACAGTGTAGAATGCGCCCGCTGAGCAACTGACATGGTTGAGGTGTTGGGAAGTTGGGAGGAAAAAGGGAAGGAGTGAGTGTTGTGTGTGTGTGGAGGGGGACGGGGGGTGATGGCTTTGTGTGGGGAGAGTGAAGGAGGCTAGTGCTTTTTGTGGGGTGAAGGAAGGTAAGAAAAGGGGGGGGGGGGCGTGAATGTGATTTTATGATTAAAAAAGAGGGTGAGGGTGCTGTGTGAGAAGGGGGATAAATGTGGAGTAAAAATGTGAGTATGATGTGTCAGGCTGAATGTGGAGTGTATAAGAAGAGGGTGTGTGTGTGGTGTGAGCTTGTGAAAATGAGCGTGAGTGTTATGAGGGCGAGTGCGTATGTGTGTAAGCGAGGTGAGTGAGGTCTGAAGAGCAGGGTGCCCCAGGATTTACACAATCTTTCAGGAGTGCCCCTGTTCAAAAAAGGTTGAGACCCACTGTACTAGGGGTTTATCCAAATAGGCAATGTAATCACAAGCTGCACAAGCAGAAATAGACAAAGTAGGGTTAGTTCAGGATTACAGTTTTATTATGGCACTCAAAACCATAGGATAGCAGCGAGAACTGTTACAGTGCAGATACATTAATGAAAGTAATCAAAGGTATACACTATTCATGTCAACCACACCCCTCATCTAACCCAACTTTTTTGTTTTAACAGTTCACTCTTGTTACACTCTCTCTAAGCAGTTTTTTCCTGTTCAAATTAATTAGTCTGTAACTTGCCCAGTGTCTCCCATCAGAATTAATCAGAATAAAGTACTCCCCTTGACCTTGGGTTAGCAGCCTCCTTCCTATCTCTGTACCCGTCTAATCTTCGTGCCCTGACATTCCCGTGTTCTATTGAAGTCAACATCAATTAGGTGAGAGGGTAAGAGAATGTGAAAAGTCTGCTTTACTAACTAGATCAGGGGGTGAGCAACTTCAGTCCTCAAGGGCCACCAACAGGTCAGGTTTTCAGGATATCCCAGCTTCAGCACAGGTGGCTCAATCAGTGGCTCAGTCGAAGACTGACATATACAGACACCTGTGCTGAAGCAGGGATATCCTGAAAACCTGACCTCTTGGTGGCCCTTGAGGACTGGAGTTGGCCACCCCTGAACAAGAGTGTCAGCTCTTTGCCAAGCAACTAAATTAACTATTAGCCATTAACTATTAAACCTTTTCCGTGCCCTATTGACCTATTAACGTACAGTACCATGGAGTGCCTGGGGCCCTTCTAACGTGCCAGACGCATCATGGGCAAACGCTCGGTATCTAAGGGCACCTCGTCGGATGCAAACGGGAGTGGAGCTCCCTTCACTTCCTTTGCTGTATTCCGGATCGGACACTCTGGTGTCGTGGCACCTCTGGCACTGAAAAGGTTAAACTATCACTACTACCATAGCATATGATTGAGGGAATATGGTGGGTGGGTGCGTGCGCCACCACAAATATAGAAATAAAGGGGCCTATTCTAGTTGCTCCGAAGTTGTCATTGTCAACCCCGCACGGTTTGGCATGTTCAGAAGTAGTGGGGTGAAATGTGAGAAAACCCCTATTCTCTAGTGCACGTCGCTACTTCTAAACCGCGTCTATAACAAGTGACAGACCGCATGGTTTAACATACAAAACGCCCGGATTGTACTTGCTTTAGAAACGGAGTGACCTGAGGTGGTGCTAACTCCATCCCCAGTCTGACATATGCGCTCTCAGATCAGTAACTCACCATATCAAATCTCACACCACTTGTGGTGGCATGAACGAAAAAAATGCAAGTTTCTAGAAGCGGTTTGCATAACGGAGCTACTAGAATAGCAGTTTTAGGTTGTTTTTTTAAATGCGAGTTGTTGGCTTTTTTTCACGAACTGATCGGATTGGCAGAGCCAGAGTGAAACTGCTTCTAAAAATGCCTTTAAGACACGGATTGGACATGCAAGAAGGGCTTACAGAAGAGCAAAGTGTGGCAATCCACTTCTAAAGGGCACTTCAGAAGCCGTTTGTCACACTTCGGAGCTACTAGAATAGTCTCCATAATATGGTGTGTGTGCGTGCCACTCTATCTATATATACATATATATATATGTATGTATATATGCTGCAGTGGAAGCGCTGTATGCTGGGTGACAATGGGGAAAGACAGGGTTGCAGACTTGTCTAAGACATGCAAATGAACATACAGTAATATTTACAGTTGCTTTATGCTTTACTGTGGAGGGTTTTTGTCACTTTTTTTACCCACCATAACCTTAATGACAGTGGTGTTTACCTAGTCTAGTCTCAAACCTGCTTGCCATTAAGACCAGCCTCACACTGATGATACCCATCAAGGTTGAAACATGTATGTGAGTAGGTCTAATGGCTTTGCATCTCATCCCAGCCTCTGTTTAAAAGCTGTGTTTAAAACAGCATGCATTGGCTTGAGGATTGGCTTGTGTAATACGAGCTTGAGACAAAAGGTGGCACTGAGTGCTCATTTGCATGTCATTTCCCAGAATCCCTTGCTGCAGTGGAAGCGCTGTATGCTGGGTGACAATGGGGAAAGACAGGGTTGCAGACCTGTCTAAGACATGCAAATGAGCATACAGTAATATTTACAGTTGCTTTATGCTTTACTGTGGAGGGTTTTTGTCACTTTTTTTACCCACCATAACCTTAATGACAGTGGTATATATATATACTGTATATATATATATAAATATAAATATACATATATCTATATCGTAGTCCACAGCACTTTAATTAATGCATCAAAGCAAGTCCAAAAATCAACAGCGTCGTTTCAGACCCACACAGTATCCTTTCTCAATTGTTCTGCTTTCTTTTCTATAGGGAGTGTGTGTGTGTGTGTGTGTGTGTGTGTGTGTGTGTGTGTGTGTGTGTGTGTGTGTGTGTGTGTGTGTGTGTGTGTGTGTGTGTGTGTGTGTGTGTGTGTGTGTGTGTGTGTGTGTGTGTGTGTGTGTGTGTGTGTGTGTGTGTGTGTGTAATACAGTCATGTGAAAATGAAAGTACACCCTCTTTGAATTCTATGGTTTTACATATCAGGACATAATAACAATCATCTGTTCCTTAGTAGGTCTAACAATTAGGTAACAGTGAAAAGTAAAGGAAAGGTTCCTTTAAAAACAGTGCTTCAGCAAAATGGGGTACAATGGCAATGGTTGCTCAAAAATGTAGATAAACAGGTTAGGACAAGGTTAATTGAGTAATACAGAGTATTGGACCCAGTGCGTCATAAAGCAGGGAGTGATATTAAAGATTAAACTGTCTTTGGTGAGGACACATTTGTAATGCTAGAAAAGCACCTCACCAGACAAAAAATCTCTCTTACCTGCGGCACTGTTACTGGTCAGCAACTCCCCTAAATCCATGAGTGGGGAGAATCAAACTCTTTTGGAAACCTTGATCCATCTTGTGCGTGCATCACGCTGAGTAGGTAAATGTATAGAAAATTATCCAAGGATAGCAGCGGAGCTCCGCTGCTATCCTTGGATAATTTTCTAACAATTAGGTAAATACAACCTCAGATGAACAACAACACATGACATATTACACCGTGTCATGATTTATTTAACAAAAATAAAGCCAAAATGGAGAAGCTGTGTGTGAAAAACTAAGTACACCCTTACTGCTTCCATAGGAATTAAGATGCTAAGTAGCAGACAGGTGCTGCTAATCAAATGCCCTTGATTAATTGATCATCAGCAAGTGTGACCACCTCTATAAAAGCCAAAGTTTTTGCAGCTTGCTGGTCTGGAGCATTCAGGTGTGTGTTAACACAGTGCCAAGGAGGAAAAACATCAGCAATGATCTTAGAGAAGCAATTGTTGCTGCCCATCAAATCTGGAAAGTGTTATAAGGCCATTTCCAAACAATTTAAAGTCCATCATTCTACAGTGAGAAAGATTATTCAAAAGTGGAAAACATTCAAGACACTTGCCAATCTTCCCAGGAGTGGACATCCCAGCAAATTCACCCCAAGGTGAGATCGTGCAATGCTCAGAGAAATTGCAAAATACCCAAGAGTTACATCTCAGACTCTACAGGCCTCAGTTACCATGTTAAATGTTAAAGTTCATGACAGTACAATTAGAAAAAGACTGAACAAGTATGGTTTGTTTGGAAGGGTTGCCAGGAGAAACCTCTTCTCTCTAAAAAGAACATGGCAGCACGGCTTAGGTTTGCAAAGTTGCATCTGAACAAATCTCAAGACTTCTGGAACAATGTTCTTTGGACAGACGAGACCAAAGTGGAGATGTTTGGCCATAATGCACAGCACCACGTTTGTCGAAAACCAAGCACAGCATATCAGCACAAACACCTGATACCAACTGTCAAGCACGGTGGTGGAGGAGTGATGATTTGGCCTTGTTTTTGCAGCCACAGGACCTGGGAATCTTGCAGTCATTGAGTCGACCATGAACTCCTCTGTATACCAAAGTATTCTAGAGTCAAATGTGAGGCCATCTGTCCGACACCTAAAGCTTGGCCGAAATTGGGTCATGCAACAGAACAATGATCCCAAGCACACCAGCAAATCTACAACAGAATGGCTGAAAAAGAAAAGAATCAAGGTGCTGCAATGGACCAGTCAAAGTCCAGACCTCAACCAGATTAAAATGCTGTGGCTTGACCTTAAGAGAGCTGTGCATAAACAAATGCCCACAAACCTCAATGAACTGAAGCAACGTTGTAAAGAAGAGTTGACAAAAATTCCTCCACAATGATGGGAGAGACTGATAAAGTCATACAGAAAACGATTACTTCAAGTTATTGCTGCTAAACGTGGTTCAACAAGCTACAGTATTGAATCATAAGGTATACAGTACTTAGTTTTTCACACATGGCTTCTCCATTTTGGCTTTATTTTTGTTAAATAAATCATGACACGGTGTAATATGTCATGTGTTGCTGTTCATCTGAGGTTGTATTTACCTAATTTTAAGACCTGCTAATGAACAGATGATTGTTATTATGTCCTGATATGTAAAACCATGGAATTCAAAGAGGGTGTACTTTCTTTTTCACATGACTGTATATATATATATAGTGTGTGCTTTCTTACATCTCCTATCCACACCTACACACTCTCCCCTTCACTCTCTTCCATATTTGGGTCCTTCTCCATTCTTTCTTCTTACCTGATGTTTTAGATATGTAACTCTTCCAGGCTTCCTCCATTTTCTCTGTGCTTTCTACTGCTGCCTGGGTCCTGGCAATCAAAAAGTCTGAAACAAAGAGCAGCAAACAGGAGTCAGGAATAACAGGACGGAGGTGCTGTGAGGTCAGAAGGCTGCTGTGAATGGACTCTCACCTGTAGACACACTGCTGCTAGTGAAGAGGGGTTCGTCCAGCTGGCTGAGTGACTCCTGTATAATGCGTTCAGCCTCCTGCAGGACTCCCTGTAGCACACAGTCTTCCACCTCCTGCACCTGCACACGGCTCTCCTGTATAAAGCAGCAGCACCCAAGTGCGATAGGGGAGGAGAAGTGGGAATGAGGGAGAGAGAAGGGAATCAAATACGTGCTAGTTTAGTTTCATCCCAGACACACCTAAAGGTTGACAAAGCCCTTCATTTTAAAATGAATTTCAATGAATAATAACTTTTTTCATATAGCGTTTTTCTCCCAATGGGGCTCTAAGTGCCTTTCAATTACAGTATGCAGCACATAGGATTGTTACAGACACAGTCCATGCCCAGATGAGCTTACAATCTATGATTTTGGAGCCTGAGGCACAGGGAGATAAAGTGACTTGCCGAAGGTCACAAGGACCCAACACCGGGAATTGTACCAGGCTCACCTGCTTCACACTCAGTGTTACTGTTATCAGAGTCAGTTTCTTTACTCACTGCGCCGATCCACCTACCGGTTGTTTAATTTGAAATTTATACAAAACCTACGGTCAATACGCAATGTGTTTCCCATCAAAAGTGGCCTGACACGGCACTTACCCTTTTGCTGCTCTGGCAGCGATAGGGTGAAAGGTGAAGAGCCAAATTGAATAGGAATCACTGATAGGTTTAATAGGTTCAACAAAATAGGTATAAATAAAATTTGACAAATATTATCCAATTATTTCTGAACAATTTCCTGCAAATATTTGTGAATATCCTAATCTAAAGTTTAAGGGGTAAATTCAATATACATTAAAACAGTAATCCAAGATGTTTTCAGGCGAAAATCCCCATTGAAGTCAATTGGGGATTTTATGCTGAAAACGGCCCGAACGTGCACTCAGGAGTATATACAATTTACCCCTAAAGTGCTGCCCTTATCTCTGCCTTATCTCTCCTTTATGAACCCGGGGTGGTGACGTGACATGCAAGGGATGTGCTTTATGCTGACTACCCCTGGAGAGGAGAAAGAAACCATTGAAAACCCCAAAGGAAAACGTCTAGACATCCACAAACTATTTACACTCATCTGATTTTGACGGCATCCGTCTCCTAGTCTTTACTTATGAAAGTTGCCGCTGTCATTACTTCAACGCGGTGCTATGTGGAAATGACCCAACCCCAATTACAAGCTTGAAATAGTGCTTTCCTTGTGCAAGTTACTTTTCATATCCCTACCTCATGATTGAATTTATTTTAGAATGTGATAAACTTCTAATGGACCACAACGCGGATACCATTCAAGTGTACAGATCTTTGGAAACCTCGCAGGTCTCTTCTTCACAGAACACATTGAGGAGGCGCTCACACTTAGCGGGCAAAAATATTTATCAATATAATGTTGTTTTTTTAGAAGAATTCAATCATCCTTAAAGTAACATTGTTACTTATCTGTTTTCTCTAATAATAATAATTAAAAAAAAAAAAGTTTGCTAACTTTTTTGAGTCATGGCTATTTCTAATCTCATCTGATATTTGTTTTCTCTTGGCTAACAAAGGCAGCATCATCTTTTAAAACAAAACGACGAAGGTGGAAAAGTGCAGATGACCCATTTGCACGTACGTGCAAACGTTTACAGTCTTATTACCAACGTGATCGTAAAACCTTGCAAAGCATTTAAGTTACTATGTAGGCATAAAAAAGGTGAAAAACATGATTAAAAAATACTTATCCTTGGCTGATTTGTTTACACATGGAGACAGCAACCTAAAAAATATGCCACTGCTATTACTCACATTTAGTCCTACTCACTACTCACTACACTACTTACTCACTGCTCCTATAAGGAGCCTCAGGAGCTCTGTAACTTTAAACCCTCAGTGTTTCATTGAACACATAAAGGGCCATAATTACTAAGCAGGCTTCTGCCGTAAGATGCCTTCTGGTGCCTTCCGGTGTCTACTAGAGCTGGAAGGTTTCTTAAGGCAGGTGACTGCTTAGTAAATATGGGCCAAAGTCTCTCAGATTTCTTACCCTGAATATGGTCTAAATAGGTCTGTAATGAGTACTTTAGCAATAGTTCTTCACTCTGTGTTTGTGAAGCTGCAGGAGGTCTCAGTCAGATGTGTTTGTCTCTCCAGTCTCACCTGCTTCGAGGTCTCTACGTTGGTCTTCAGGAGCTGAAGTTCCTGCTTGCTGGATTCCAGCGCCGCCTGTAAGTCGTCCATCTGCTGCATCTGATCCTGCGCCTGCACAGAGACAGGTTCTGAGTTATTCAGACCTAGGTATCTCACAACTCATTATCTAGTACCTGAGATACCTCTAATAATATCCCCTCCATTTTTGTAATGCTTATATAGTTACTGTACATAGTTGATGAGGCTGTAAAAATACATATGTCCATCAAGTTTAACCTGTGCTAAAGTTAGACGACAGATATTTATCCTATATTTGTATTTACAGTATTTTGATCCAGAGGAAGACAAACAAAGAAACCCAGTGAAACATCATCAAATGATGTCTCATAAGGGGGGAAATAAATTCCTTCCTGACTCCAGTAATGGTAATCAGATTATTCCCTGCATCAATATCCTTCCCATGTTAACTTATTTAGTATATCATGTATATCTTTCCGTTCTAAAAAGATGTCTGTGACAGGGTGAATGAACGTCACCAGCCATATTCCTGGCAAACCTATGTTTAGGCTTGCAGTGCAGCAGTGACGAGGTTAAGTTTCAGTTGAGAAGGGCTGCTTAATTAGTCTGACCCCAGTTGCTTAATCAAGGTGTTTTAAAACCCCCAGGCTGTACACACATGCAAGCTAGCTGGTCAGGAGACAGGACTGAAATACTGAAGAGATTACTGCTATAAGGTCTGTTTTTAAAAGTACATGTGTGATGAACTGTCTGTGTCCTGCATGCTGAACAGAAGCTGCCTTGTTTTCTATGCTGAAGAGAAGCTATTTTGTTTTTGTCTGCTGAAGAGAAGCTATTTTGTTTTTGTATGCTGAAGAGAAGCTATTTTGTTTTGTGTGCTGTATGTTTTTAAGGCTCAATAGAGAGCTGTATGTTTTTAAGGCTTATCAAGAGAACCCGCGTGTGTGGTTGCATGTACCCTGCAACAATGTCCAACTTTTTTTTAAGATATCTATACTATTTGCCATCACAGTCTCCATGGGTAATGAATTCCACATTTTAACTGCCCTTACTGCAAAGAACCCTTTCCTTTGTTGCTGGTGAAATCTAATTTCCTCCAACATTAAGTAATGACCCTGTGTCATTTGTACTACTCTTTGGATGAATAGCTTGCATTGACTATGAATATATTTGTGTATAGTTATCATATCCCTTCTTTTCTAATGTAAACAAATCTAATTTAGCTAGCTTTTCCTCATAAGTCAGATTTTCCATCCCCTTTATTAATTTTGTGACTCTTCTCTACACTTATTCTAGTTTCATAACACCTTTTTTATGGAGTGGTGCCCAAAACTATACTTCATATTCAAGGTGTGTTCTAACTAATGCTTTATACAGTGGCATAATTATGCTTACGTCCCTTCCATCCATACCCTGTTTAATGCAAGATAAGATCTTATTTGCTTTTGCACCTACTAGCTGACATTGTGCATTATTGCTAAGAATGCTATCTACAAGCACTCCTAAATCCTTCTCCATAAAGGATTTACCTAATTTTGCCCCATTTAATGTGTAAGTCGCCTGTTTATTCTTGTTTACCAAATGCATAACCGTACATTTATTTGTATTAAATCTTATCGGCCATTCGCCTAGCCAAGTTTCCAGTCTATTCAAGTCCTTCTGGAAAGAAATGACATCCTGCTGATTTTACTACCATATACAATTTAGTGTCATCAGCAAAGATGGAGACTTTCTCTATGCCAACCCCAAGGTCATTAATAAACAAGTTAAAAAGCAGGGGTCACAGTACAGATCCTTGAGGTACTCCACTCACAACTTTAGCCTAACCTGCAAAGGTTTCATTTAGAACAACTCTCTGCAGTCTATCCTTGAACCAGTTGTCTATGAAAGATTTACTCTTGGTTGCCAAACGTAAATGCGTTACTGGCCCTTCTTCCAGCCAATGGTTTAAGAGATCTACTCCATTCATCTTCCAGGAACATTTGCATCTCAATTGCATTAGATTTTTGACCAAGTATAATGCCCAGGCTTCAGTAAGCAACTGCGAGGAGGGTCATATTAAGCATCACAGACCCCTCTACCAGGAAAGGGGTGAATACGTGATGCTTCCTGTGTCCTCATTCCCAATCCCTTTAGTAGGTTGGAGCAGGGCTGTGAAAAAGTTGGACTCTACTATTCCCAGAAGAAGCACCACATATGATATTGCAGAAGAGTGTATAGTATCTTGTAATTTTTTAGTGCATGAGGGCCAGAAAGCTCTACAGAAGACTCATTGACAAGTTCATGGGAAGAGATGATTGGCCATATTTCCTAAGCAGTGCTACTCCATAAGACACCTCTGAGCTCCAGAATGCCTGGAAGGTCTATTAAAGTGAGTCTTCTAGTGCCAGAAGGAGTCCTATGGAGTAACACTGTTTAGTATATATGTCCCTGTATACTTTATACAGGAAAATGTAAGGGTGTAAGTATCAGAATTCACACAAGTCAACACATTAGGTTATGGAGTGATGAACTCAATACGGAGGAACACATTGCAGTGTAAATAATGGCCCCTGTTCAATATGTTGTGTAGCCATCTTCTAGGTAGGGAACATCTAAGCCCATATTCAGCCCAATAAAATCCTTGAACTGTCTGATGATAAACCAGCTTCGGCATCTAATATGCTACTTCTGGACTCCTCGCTCCTAGGAGACGGCTGTGGGAGTGCAGACTTTGTATGTTCTTACCTTCCTTTGTGTGTGTTCGTTCACCCGCTGGTATGAATCCTCCAGCTCTTTTTTTGAGTGCTCCACGTCCCCGAGTGCCTCTCGTGCCACGGTCACCTGTTTTGTGACTTCGGCATTCTGAGAGGAAGAAGAAAAGGCATCATTAGCTGTTATATTGCTTGGACTATACACAGGGGTATATTACTGGGACATCATACTAAGAGGAGGACCATACACCACAGAGAAAGATACTGGGGTGTTACACTAGGGCCATAGACCTCAGGACTTTGGGATAGCACACAACTCTGGGTATGACACTGGGATGTAGTGCTAGAAACATATACCTCAGACGATCACACACATATGCTATGCTAGGAGTATGCATTTTAAGAGATCAAGTCACAGAGTAAACAAAATGGCCGCACTCAGAGACCGTATTGCCTTAAAACGTCTGAGTTGTGCACGGTAGAAAAATTGTTACGACAATCAACTGCATCACGGAAATTGGTCAACCTACCAGCACAGAACAAATTTCTGACAAAATATTTATTTATTCTTCTATCACAGTGGTGCGCAACATTTTTTAGCCGTGAAAACTACATTTAAATGTCCACTACACGGCATCGAAAATACAGTACGGCCGAGGTCCCCGCTTCTGAATGGGACCCCCGCAGCGTTAATCTTCTGACGGAAACGGCAGAAACTAACTTGCACTACCGTCTCCGCAGCAGCAGCAGCAGCAGCAGCAGCAGCAGCCCGTCTCTATCCGTCTCCCCAGCAGCAGCAGCCCGTCTCTATCCGTCTCCCCAGCAGCAGCAGCAGCAGCAGCAGCAGCCCGTCTCTATCCGTCTCCCCAGCAGCAGCAGCCCGTCTCTATCCATCTCCCCAGCAGCAGCAGCAGCAGCCCGTCTCTATCCGTCTCCCCAGCAGCAGCAGCCCGTCTCTATCCGTCTCCCCAGCAGCAGCAGCAGCAGCCCGTCTCTATCCGTCTCCCCAGCAGTAGCAGCAGCCCGTCTCTATCCGTCTCCCCAGCAGCAGCAGCCCGTCTCTATCCGTCTCCCCAGCAGCAGCAGCCCGTCTCTATCCGTCTCCCCAGCAGCAGCAGCCGGTCTCTATCCGTCTCCCCAGCAGCAGCAGCCCGTCTCTATCCATCTCCCCAGCAGCAGCAGCCCGTCTCTATCCGTCTCCCCAGCAGCAGCCTGTCTCTATCCGTCTCCCCAGCAGCAGCAGCCCGTCTCTATCCGTCTCCCCAGCAGCAGCAGCCCGTCTCTATCCATCTCCCCAGCAGCAGCAGCCCGTCTCTATCCGTCTCCCCAGCAGCAGCAGCAGCAGCCCGTCTCTATCCATCTCCCCAGCAGCAGCAGCCCGTCTCTATCCGTCTCCCCAGCAGCAGCAGCCCGTCTCTATCCGTCTCCCCAGCAGCAGCAGCAGCAGCAGCAGCAGCCCGTCTCTATCCGTCTCCCCAGCAGCAGCAGCCCGTCTCTATCCGTCTCCCCAGCAGCAGCAGCCCGTCTCTATCCGTCTCCCCAGCAGCAGCAGCCCGTCTCTATCCGTCTCCCCAGCAGCAGCAGCCGGTCTCTATCCGTCTCCCCAGCAGCAGCAGCCCGTCTCTATCCATCTCCCCAGCAGCAGCAGCCCGTCTCTATCCGTCTCCCCAGCAGCAGCAGCCCGTCTCTATCCGTCTCCCCAGCAGCAGCAGCCCGTCTCTATCCGTCTCCCCAGCAGCAGCAGCCCGTCTCTATCCGTCTCCCCAGCAGCAGCAGCAGCAGCAGCCCGTCTCTATCCGTCTCCCCAGCAGCAGCAGCCCGTCTCTATCCGTCTCCCCAGCAGCAGCAGCAGCAGCAGCCCGTCTCTATCCGTCTCCCCAGCAGCAGCAGCCCGTCTCTATCCATCTCCCCAGCAGCAGCAGCCCGTCTCTATCCGTCTCCCCAGCAGCAGCAGCCCGTCTCTATCCGTCTCCCCAGCAGCAGCAGCAGCCCGTCTCTATCCGTCTCCCCAGCAGCAGCAGCCCGTCTCTATCCGTCTCCCCAGCAGCAGCAGCCCGTCTCTATCCGTCTCCCCAGCAGCAGCCCGTCTCTATCTGTCTCCCCAGCAGCAGCAGCCCGTCTCTATCCGTCTCCCCAGCAGCAGCAGCAGCAGCAGCAGCAGCAGCAGCCCGTCTCTATCCGTCTCCCCAGCAGCAGCCTGTCTCTATCCGTCTCCCCAGCAACAGCAGCAGCAGCAGAAGCAGCAGCAGCCCGTCTCTATCCGTCTCCCCAGCAGCAGCAGCAGCCCGTCTCTATCCGTCTCCCCAGCAGCAGCAGCCCGTCTCTATCTGTCTCCCCAGCAGCAGCAGCAGCCCGTCTCTATCCGTCTCCCCAGCAGCAGCAGCCCGTCTCTATCTGTCTCCCCAGCAGCAGCAGCAGCCAGTCTCTATCCGTCTCCCCAGCAGCAGCAGCAGCCCGTCTCTATCCGTCTCCCCAGCAGCAGCAGCAGCCCGTCTCTATCCGTCTCCCCAGCAGCAGCAGCCCGTCTCTATCTGTCTCCCCAGCAGCAGCAGCCCGTCTCTATCCGTCTCCCCAGCAGCAGCAGCAGCCCGTCTCTATCCGTCTCCCCAGCAGCAGCAGCCCGTCTCTATTCGTCTCCCCAGCAGCAGCAGCCCGTCTCTATCTGTCTTCCCAGCAGCAGCAGCCGGTCTCTATCCGTCTCCCCAGCTGCAGCAGCAGCAGCCCGTCTCTATCCGTCTCCCCAGCTGCAGCAGCAGCAGCCCGTCTCTATCCGTATCCCCTGAAGCAGCAGCAGCAGCAGCCCGTCTCCATCCGTCTCCCCAGCAGCAGCAGCAGCCCGTCTCTATCCGTCTCCCCAGCAGCAGCAGCCCGTCTCTATCCGTCTCCCCAGCAGCAGCAGCCCGTCTCTATCCGTCTCCCCAGCAGCAGCAGCAGCCCGTCTCTATCCGTCTCCCCAGCAGCAGCAGCCCGTCTCTATCCGTCTCCCCAGCAGCAGCAGCAGCAGCCCGTCTCTATCCGTCTCCCCAGCAGCAGCAGCAGCAGCCCGTCTCTATCCGTCTCCCCAGCAGCAGCAGCCCGTCTCTATCCGTCTCCCCAGCAGCAGCCCGTCTCTATCCGTCTCCCCAGCAGCAGCAGCCCGTCTCTATCCGTCTCCCCAGCAGCAGCAGCCCGTCTCTATCCGTCTCCCCAGCAGCAGCAGCAGCAGCAGCCCGTCTCTATCCGTCTCCCCAGCAGCAGCAGCCCGTCTCTATCCGTCTCCCCAGCAGCAGCAGCCCGTCTCTATCCGTCTCCCCAGCAGCAGCAGCCCGTCTCTATCCGTCTCCCCAGCAGCAGCAGCCCGTCTCTAGCTGTCTCCCCAGCAGCAGCAGCAGCCGGTCTCTCTGTGTCTCTGTCCGGCTCCGTTCAGTCAGCCTTCATGATGATGTCATAGATGCCCGAATATGGATATGCTGTAGTGCAAGTTAGTTTCGGTCACAAGATTAACACTGCGGGGGTCCCATTCAGACGCAAGGACCCCTGCAGAGTTAGGCCGCGCTTATAGTCCTTGCTACGGCGACGGCGACGCGGACGTCATGCTGCGGTCGCTGAAAAAAAATCACATTTCATGGACTTCCAGCGATCGCAACCAACCCGTCGCCCCGTCGCTCCACTCATACTATAAGTGCATGCCACGAATTCAATACACTTGTTTTGACGCGACGTCGCATCGCCGTCGCCGGGACTATAAGCACGGCCTTAATCCTCTAATGTTTTGCCGACCCCCTGAAATTGGCCCGAGGGGGTCGTGACCCATGGGTTGCGCACCACTGTTCTATCAGACACTAAATAGCCCAATGTTTTGGCTCCCTTAGGAAGGTCCCCATGGGGAAAGAAACGCCAGGCTAGATAGTGTCTGTTGGAACAATAAAGACATATTTTATTAAATCATACATTTGATCTGTGCAGGTAACTTGACCACTTCTCGTGATCCAGTTGATTGTTTTAAGAGATCAAGAGATGAGTGTAACAGACATACAGCAGCGTGACATGTTAGGACTACACATGTCAGTATTTCAGAGGTGACTGTTACCTCCAGCATTATAGATAATTGTATCCGCCAGTCGTCTTTAGGATAGGTTTAATGAAGGAATAGTGATGGGCAATGTACCTTCCGCAGGAGCTCTGCGTGGCTCTGCACAAGCTCTGCATATTTTTCCTTCAGCTTTGTGTATCGCTGCTCGGTAGCTATTGACTTCCCTGTAGCACAGAAGAGAAAAACAGTAGTAAATCTTCACTCCTCTTTCATCACTCCTGCAAATACAGAGCAGCTCTCTTGCAGCCTCTTCCTCCGCAGAGGTCTTGCACAAGGGCAGGAAATTGCAGTGTTACACATGACAAAACTGTGAAGACAGCACTAACACCCCCATTTTATTTAAGGGGTGGGACAGGCACGCTGATGCCAATCCTCTCAAAATAGCAGCACGACACGGTTCCCCAGTTAAATTGCAGTCACGCGGATATCCCAGCAATGTCACACTTACATTGCTACACAAATCTCTCCTAAGTGGGATACTTTCACTGCTGCTCCTCTCCTGCTTCCCCACTGCTGCCTACTTACGCTCTATCTCAGTCAGACTCTTCTGTGCTTTCTCTGTATCTTGCCTCCTCCTCTTCAGATCCTCCAGCTCCGTGCGCACAAACTCATTCTCGTCCACTGCCTGCGCCCGCAGGTGCTTCTGCTCAGCTAACTCCGCCTCCAACTCTTGGATCCGCCCCTTCAGGTTAATAACCAATCGGTCGCTCTGAAAACATAAAAATCTCAGCAACCTCCCAAAATGGCATATTCCCCGTTTCTTCCTGACAGCATTCTGTGGTATTTTATTAAGGACCAGGACATTTTATCTTCATTAGATTTGGGGCCATATTTACTAAGTGGTGCTAAGTCATAAGTCACGTATTGCCCATATTTACTTAATATGTGGCTCTGAATATTACAGCCCAATTTAGGAAATATGTGGCGTGTATATTACCGGCTATTTTCTCACACAGTAAATATGTGGCCCTGTATATCACAATTTTCTAATCTTTCTCCCTTACAGAATGTTGTATCATACCCTACAACTGTACCTATTTAGGAGGTACACTACGTATTTTTGTGTCCTGTAAGACCTGCTGTACCTTCATTCCTCACGAAGTCCTCCCATCTCCACCTCCAAAATATTGCCAGGATATGCCCTTTTCGTACTCATGATGCTAATTCACTCACTCATCTTGTCCCGCTTTGACTACTGCCACTTTTTCCTAGTTGGCTTTCCCCTTGTCCCAACTCCAATCCATCCAAAATGCAGCTTCCTGACTCATCTACCTCACTTACCGCTCTACTTCTGCAGCTCCACTATGCAAATCCCTACACTGGCTTCCCATAGCCTCTAGAATCAAATTTAAAACCCTAACTCTGATTTACAAAGCTCTCAATGACGCTGCCCCCTCTTTACATCTCATCTCTCATCCCCAACTATATCCCTAAACGTTCCTTACGTTCTGCCATGCCATCCGCCTCTTCTCCTGCCTTATCAGCTCTTCTCACTCCATCTACAAGACTTCTCCCGTGCTGCCCCCTAACTCTGGAATTCCCTACCACGCACCATCAGACTCTCCCCCAGCTTTCAGACATTTGAAAACTCTCTGAAAACTCACCTTTTGAAAGAAAACCTTTCTGGCATACCTCTAACATCCAACCCTATTGGGACCAGCTGTGCGGCTGGACCAATCTCCACACTATCTCACACCTCCCCCCCCCCCCTAACATGCACACCCTCAAACCTTAATGGGATCAGTTGTGCGAATGGGCCATAATCCTTTCTGAGGCATACCCCTTCCATCCCAGAATGAGCAGACCATTTTACCTTTTGTTTCAACATTGTCCCTCATTCCCTCTAGATTGTAATCTCTCACGAGAAGGGCTCTCATTACCTTTCGTATCTGTTTGTGCTTGTTTGTCCTTATTTGGTATGTAACTCTGTTTATGTAACTTACACCTCTCTGTAACTCCATTGTATCGTTTCGTGGAATATGTTGGCGCTTAACAAATAAATGATAATAATCATTAACGTTTTTGTGTGTGGTAAGATGCATAGTTAAGTGGACGTCCATAAGGTTTGCTGAGAACGGCCTCCGTCCAGTACAAGTAGAGGAACTACAGTGGTACCTCTTTGTATGTACAAAATGTTGCAGGGTCTGTTGTATGCCTCCCATTACTAATACAGTATGTAGCATGTCTCCTCATTCCTTCTCACACAGTTTAAAGTGAGTCTTTTCTTCCTGTAGAAAGGTCTCACCTCTGCTTTGAAGTTTCCCAGGTCATCTCTTAGTACAGCAATCTCCTTAAAGAGCTGCTCTATTAGGCGGTCTCTGTGAGAGAGAAGCATATGAGAGTGCAGGACATGGCGAGGGCAGTTCAGGGATGTCACCCAAATATAAACCAACAAGCAATGAAACAACCAAGTATAATAATACAAAAACATCAGAACTGAAATCTCCTGCATTTCCTACGCCCTCTTTTCTTCTTTTGGCACTGAATCTTTGTCTCTCTCTTCTTTCCTCTCTCTCGCCCATTCCCTCCTTCTGTATCACACTCCCCCCTCCCCCCCCAACCACCCCCGCCCCCTCCCCCACTCACTTGTCATCGCTGCTCATGCCATTCTGGCTGCTGAAGTTAAAAGGGTCATTGCTTAAGGAGCTGCCAAATATATCATCAAATTTATTGTCCGGCAAACTCTGCAACAACAAGAAAGACCCAAAGTTGTTGCAAGGTCTTTGCATGCGACACAGAAATAGGCCCACGTACTTACAGACATAGGAATAAGCAGTGTTACAGAATCACAGAGACAGCTCTAAACTCAACCCTGCCACAAATTAGTGGAGCAATGCTCTGAACTTCGCTATCAGAAAAGGAGGTAATAGGTGAGGTTATAATGGTATACAGCAGGGAAAAGGCCCTTAGGATCATATCCTCTGGTATCCAACAGAAAGGATATACAAGGTGAAGTTCAATAGGTGTCTAGAAGGGCTGAGGTTGATATATATTGACACTGCCTATCTCCAACAACCGCCAGTGGGTTAATAGAATGATAACTGTAGATCTCCAACAAATGTGTTAGAACAAATATGTTAAACAGAATTCTACCAGAGTAGGGTTTAGCAGTGAAATGCTTTGCTTATCCATAGCAGTGAAGATGCTAATAGAGCAACACCCTGCAGTTCTCTCTCACCTGATGTGATGATGAATCCATGCCCACAAGGTCCTCTGTCTCTACTAGAGTCTCGCTGTCAGGAGGGGAGTTTCCCGATGGTATCAGCACCACAGGGCTAATGTGCTCAGACAGGGCGGAGGCACGCAGGAAGTTTGGGGGGTTCTAAGAAAAACACCCCGGGACAATCAATCAGTGTTCATACCATCACCACACACATCCAACATGAATACAAAACGGATAGAGAGCGAGGGTTGTAACAGGCATACAGAGATTATCAACTCGAGGACTGGATGGATTTTAAAAAGGATGCGCATAATGTGTGTAAAGGATACTAAATACTGTAAATCATCTAACCCAAAGGCCGGAGGGTCTCAGGAGCATATAAAGAGCATTCTAATTTAAAGGCTGGGTGGCTCCATGTCAATTACTGGGTGGCTCAGTGAAACAATGCTTTGGATTTCTATAGCTAGACAGGTCATTGATACTCAGCATGCTAACTCCAGGGTTGGCCCTGCACAAGAGACATGTACAAGGGAAATGACCTGGGAGCCCTAAGCCAACATCATTCAGCAGATGATACAAATTCTGGCACCTACAGGGAAAAATGGTCCACTAGATGAGTGTTAGATTAATGACTGGATAGCTCTCTAGACAGGTGAAAGGCCCATTACTAATGGTGTTTTTTTCTGTGGTAGGTAGGGTGCAAGACAATAACACCTGGGATTTCTTATATGTACTGTATGGCTTAGAATATAAATTAATCAACACACAAGCACAGGGAACTAGTCTCTCTTACCTCAGGCAGTTGAGGAATCTGTAAGAGGCGCTTGAAGTATTGCAGGTTACTCGAGCGATAAAATAAATCCTTTAGCCTGAGAGCAGAGAAATGACAGATCTTATTAAGACCTCCCTTTCTCATTTTCCCACATCACTCTCTTTCAATGCGTTCCCCCTTCCCTTCTTCTGTTCTACCCACTTAGCCCCGGCCCTCTTTGTTTGTGGCTCTCTCTCCTCTGTCTTATTTTCACACTCTCTTTTATGAGCCTATTCCTTACTTACTTTTGGAACTGCTCTATGAAGCGATCTCGATGTCCCTGCAGAGTGTCAATAGGGAGACCTGTGAAACACAAAATACTTATGACCCCCCCTTCCTAGTAGACTATGTATATACATCCCTGTGATCACTGCCCACTAACACCTCCTTTGCTAAAAGAGACCAATGAATCAATGCTTCATTAATCCAAAGACTGCTAGTGACAGCTGTACAAATAATTCTCCAATAACCACTCCTCTTCTAGATGGGCCTGGACAGTATTGCTCCATTAACACGTAATGGACACAGTAGATAGTATTTAGCTGTGTGGATATTGTCTCAGAAAGAGGAGGCATGACTGGGCATGAAGCATAAAAGGCAGCGTTTTGATTAATGGAGAGATCTGACTGCCATTTTCCAAAAGGAATTTGCCCAGTGCTGAAGCTGAATTATCAAATGTCGCATTGAGGTTTTCTGCGTACATTACTCTAAATCAATGGAAATATAAGTATCTCAACACTGCATAGACCTGACTAAGCTACAGTCGGATAAGGAGGCCAAAGGGGTTCATTTCTGTAACTTTAGTAAAAAAAAAAAAATATTATTATTTATTTATAGTTCGCATTTTATAACTACTTAACATGTACAATACAGTACAAAACAATACAAAATGTAAATAATAAATACAATCACAGAAACAAACAAACAAAAACAGAATAGATTAAAATAAAATCTAGAAACAAATCAAACCCAAATGTATTAATCCAAATTGTCCCTATTATTCCTACGATGGCAGATATTTCCTCTTTCAACTCTTTTCATGGTGTTCTATTACCAGTGAACTCTGAGCATGGCCGTCAGAGGAGAACCTTAGTAGTTTTAACCTTGCCATGCTCTGTTAAATCAACAACACAAACCTTCCATGGAGAGGTTTGTGTTATATACAAACATCCCCATGGAAGTATGAATAGTATAGCCTTATTCTCTAGCTTGTCTACTCCCCATGACTATAAATATTATTCCACAACAGGTCAACATTCTGGCAACACCTAAGGCTGAGTCCCCGCTGGCGCTGAGTGCGCTCATGCTTGGAGAGCACTCCAAGCATGAGCGCCGGGTGTCCTGCTTGTACACGCGTGCGGGGGTTGGGCATTGCGGGTAGTTGAGCGCGCGGGTAAGTATAGGTTTTTTGTTTACCTTAGCGCCGAGCGTGGGTGAGCGTGCGCCAGCGCACGAGCGCCGCGCGCACCGCGTGAGCAGGGACTTACATATATCTACATATGTAAGTAACCGCCACAAGCGCCGCCTGCTCAGTGCCAGCGGGGAATCAGCCTAAGTCTCAACGATGAAGAATCCAGACTGTCCACCTGCATACGAGATTGCCCCCTTTTATATATGCAATCAGGAAGGAATTGAATATCTTAAGCAAATTAAAGATCCAGCCATGCAAACTATATGTACATTTGTCTCCCTGAAAGACACGTTCGATCTTTCTTGTTCCAATTTCAAAGCTAACCTCCAGTCAAACATGATATATTTATTGTGTTTTCGTTTATGGGAGCCTAATCTGTTTGACTCTAATTTGGAAGTGTCCAGCAAACTAGACTTCTCTGCTACTTAAATCTGAATCCCTCGTCTTCTGTATTAACTCAATGGGGATTATTCCGTAAATTGCGTTAGTGTCCATCACTATCGCACAGAAACTCCCATTAAGTATTGGCATAGTAAATACTGTTCACGTGAATAGGGTGTAAGGTGTCCTGCGACTTGAAATGGAGTCTATAGGTGTATATATATTGGATAGCACCTGTATTTCCCCCTCTTATTCCAGGTACTCACAGGAGTGCAGTTTGAACAGCAGCTTGACAGTGTAGTCATACAAATGGCTGCAATCAAGGATAACTTGTATGAGCGGTGACAGGCGGCACTGACCAGCAGCAGTGACAGACACAGAGCGGGACATGTCCAGAGATTTAAACACTGCGAAGACACAGGGAGGACGGCAGAAAGATGAGGCAACGTATCCAACAAAGCGTCTTGCAAAATGGCGCAAAGAGACATATGGGCCCCTCTTTAATATAACCGCAAGACAGAAACTTATCATCAGCAGCTATGATTTGACTTTCATTTTCTTGAATGGTAGTTAACCCCTTCCCTCCTGACTGGGTAGGGGATAATCCATAGTTAACAATGTGTTAACCAGCTATACAGTGAGCAGGAGGCACAAGGGGCGTGGCGTTTTCTATACACAATGACAAAATAGATATAGAACATCCTATAATGCATATTTACATAAGGGAAGTAGCTGCTTTCCCAATCTACTATAGTCACTGTAACTTCCCTATAGTAAAGGACATGTGCTGGCCCAGACGGAACTTTTTTTTTGTTGCACAAAACCAACATTGAAAAACATGATTCATTCTTCGTAGGTAAAATGAAAGTTTACAGAGTTTACAAAATCTCACAGGTCTCTCGTTTTTGACCTGTGTTTATAGCAGCAGACGCCTCTACAAATACACGGTTATGTGATATAATTTCTTCATATATACACCCTCACTGTGGTTATTGTGATTTATTTCTTGGTCACTTATTTATGTGGTTTAGTCACTGCACTATATTTATATTCTAAATTTTGGGTTAGATAGTAGCGCACAGTATTTTCTCTGTTTTTTATTCTCGTTTTTGACGCCTGTGCTCACTGTACAAGAAGCCCACGCAGCTCTGTGAACTGGTCATTTCCTGCATACAGAACTCTCACGTTGCCATGTGAATGTATCGCACTAGCTGCTATCAATCTAAACCTCTGCAGGACCCATGCGAAAACCAGAGCTTTGAATTATAAGAAGGTCAGAGCAGCTTATTCAGACATAAACATGCCACCAAGTGCTCAACAAAAACATAAAAATCACGTATAAAAAGGGTCAATTCCACAAAAAGCTACAACGTCACTATATGAAGAGTTATTAGGGGAGCCCAAACTTCATGGTTACTCCTGGTTTCATAAAGGATTGCATTTTGTGAGATTTAAATGCTTGCTTTTTTTTGTCATCGAACATTTCCTCATGTCCCAAGTTCTTTGCTTTTGGGTCATTCTTCTTCTGGTTTTATGATTTAGTGCAACACAGCAAACATCTTTTATTGATGACACACACAAATAATGTTACTGGCATAACTTCTCAAGGTGGAGGAAAGTATTTGTGTGGCTGAGTAACAGCTTCTTTGATATTGACATTTGGGCACTCGCTGAGTCCCTAAAGACCACTATTATTATTATTATATTTTATTTGTATGGCGCCAACGTATTCCGCAGCGCAGTACAATGTGGGAGGTAGGACAATAGCATTGTATGACAAAAGAGTACATATATGTTAAGACAAACTGAGACAATAGGAAAGAGGAGGGCCCCGGGAAAAGAAATTGGTAACCCAAAGTACCGCACGTCTGTGTCCCTGTTGTATACATGTGTACCTGGATGTGGAAATCTACACCAATAAATAATGATGAGGAAGTAAGAGAGAGGACAGAAAAAAATACAAAGATGAAGCAGACTGACCTGTTTGAAACAGATTGAGCTCCCACTCCATATAATCAAATATTTCCACTGTTAACTGGAAACTGCATCAAGAGAAAGAAGCAAGAGTTTATAACAGCATCACAGTGCACAAAGGGAGTGTATCATCACAGCTAAGAAGTCAAAGGGACCTCAGACCCACTTAGTCTGTCTAATCCACCATAAAATAGTACAGTATCTCAGTGGAAGAAAGGCCCATCTAGTCAGTTTCTTTTCCTCAAACCACAGAGTGACAAAGTAATCGAGACAAAGAAAGGTCTGATAGATAATGATATCACTCTCTACAATTGCTGAGACACAGTGACAGAAGTAATTTTGAACCATTCACTAAGTACGTCTGTCACTAAATGGTGGCATAGGCAGAAAGGGTGCATGGATCAATTATTTTTCTCTTTGAATGCTGGGTGACAGAGTGATACCTGGTCTGTTTATCTTACCATATTTTGATATTGCGACAAAGAGAAAGAGAAGAGAGAGATATTGTCATTGAGTATTCACTTTTTGCCAATGTTGTATGAAACAGGGTACAAGGAACTCCTCTGGCATTGAAGGGGTTAGGACAAAAATAGTCTTATGCTTTTTATCAGATCTGTCCCTTCACTTTGGAAGCTGACCCTGGGTTGCTAACCGAGAGCTCGAAACATGCAACAATGCTTATCCACCTCTTAATGGCCTAATGACAAAAGTAACCTACAGATCTCCAAAGTCATTACTTAGGCCGCGCTTATAGTGCCGGCGACGTCAGGCTGCAGTCGCTGGAAAAATCAAATAGAGATGACTTCCAGCGATCGCGACCAAGTCGTCGCTCTGTCGCGTCGCGCTTACTATAAGTGCACGCATTGGCGGAAATGCATTTGTTTTGCCGCGATGTTGCGTCGCTGTCGCCGGCGCTATAAGCGCAGCCTTAGGTTAATAGTAAGACTGTCCACTCTATGTAGTCATCCAGCATCAACTTACAAATTGTTGACATCGTTCTCCCCAGCCTCGTCCAGTTGCCTGTCTGTCATCTGAAGATTACCGGGGAAACGTGGATTCTGGGTGCACAGAAAGTAAAAAGGGGTATTTACTGTGAGAGTGAAAGAGATGGGAAAAGAGCAGTGTGAAGGAGATGAGAATGTAAGTACAGTTCTGTATATAACAGAGTCAGCCTTAGGAATGGATGGACAAAGTTAAGACAAGGTGGCCAGTGTGGAATGAGAAAGACAGACACGGTAACAAGGATAATACATAGGGGGAAAATATAAAGCCAGCACAGAGGAAGTAGATAAGAGTAAATAAACTGAAAAGAAAGGAAGTGGACAGAGTGAATAGGTACAGGGCAGAGGACACAGGAAATTGACAAATCAGTGGAAGATTGACAAATGAGAGAGGTGAAAGCAATGTGCTGATGCAGGAATGTGTGAAAAGAATGTGAAAATGTATAAAGGATAGATAGAGGCAGGCAGAGACCAAGAAAGGTTACAAAATAGAGGAGAAAGGAGATAGACAGATCAGGAGGAACACAAAATGCCTAAAACTGAGAGGATGAAGAGCAAAAAAAAGGTGTACAGTGGTTGGATATAATGGATGTGGTTGGTAAGATGACCAGAGCTGCAAGTAGATGCTCAGAAATTGTCTCCCTCACTTTAGTGTGGAACTCCATCTTAGTATTCAGCAGCTTGAGGTAGATGCTGCACAGCTGTCCATATCCATCGCTGAGGTGGCCCTGAGAAACAGCGTACCAGTCATGTATGCAACAAAATTACTCATGTCCCCTATTAATAAGCACTTCAGGAATGTACGCCCATCACGTCTAGGACTGGACAGGCCAGGGAAACAGAATATGCTATTCTAGGCTGTGGCGAGCTGGAAGACATTTTGATTTCAGATGGTATGAGTGTGCAGCATCATTACCTGAGCCTGTCACAATGCCACTTACCCACATCCTGCACATGTCGCCTAACTCGTTTTTATAACGCAGAGAGTCCTTCAGAACCTGCAAAGAGAGATATCCATCAGATGAGATACCCTCAGACAACTCTATGTTATTCATTAAACTGTGATAGTGCTGATCTGGGCACTAATACACAGAAATACATATTTAATTGAATGGGAGTTGCCATGCCCAAACTGCACTCTCACACTCCAATGAATATCCCCCTATTGCTCTTTTTATGCTTTGATTTGTGATTTAGCGATCATCAATATTCCCTCTATAGTGTATCTATTACCCTTCTTCCCATATTACTGTTACACTAATAATGCTGCTAGTAGACCTGCTACTTCCCCATTATAGACATTATAATAGTATGTGTACTTGTAATGCTATAATTCGACCCTACAATGCTAACATTGTAAGCTTTACCGACAAATACTGTCTGTAGCCTTTTACTTTGTGTTATACCCTTGTTTATCTACTGTTGATATAGCATTCTAGGTTAGGTGCCTCAAACACAGCATTTCCCAACTTGCATCATTTCTAGATCATTGTGGCTATTGGTTTTCCTGCTGGTTCACTCATGGTCCCAATTGGAGGCACCACTTCTATTGCCGGCGGTTCAGAACCGAGGTGTAATCTTGGTCTTATACCCGGTCAAATGCTTTATCTTCAGAAGGCCTCGGATATAGTAGGCACGCTCGCGATGGAGCGCATGGCGTCACACGTGCCTACTGCAGAGGCAATCCGTGGCCTGGTGATCTGGAGACGCGACGGGGAGGCGTGGTGAAAGCGTGCCTCGTGACGTTACGTGAACGGTTCGCCCTCATTGGCTGAACCGCACACGTGACCTGGCCGTCGCGCCACAAAATCAAATTATTTTGTCTGCTCGGCAAAGGCGCGCGCGGTCATGTCTGGTAGCGCGCTCTCTATGGCCTGCCTCATAGAGGCACGGCCTTTTGATCGCGCCACGCGGTCACGCTAAGTATGGACGCGGCCTAACCTTAGAGACCTGCCATGTGAAAATCATAATGGGAAATAAATATGTACGTTGTTGGGCTGTCACTGCTTTTACTGGGAGGTTAGTTAGTTCATTGAGGTAATGTGCTTACACTGGGGTGTCCGTCTCGCAGCAGCTTGTGAAACACATGGCAGAATTTCCAGCACAATACAGCGTTACTGGACAGCGGGAGACGGTTCACGGCTGCCCAGAAAGTCTGAGCCCCCTTCTCGCGGTGAGTTCCCAGGATACAGGGTAAAGAAGAAGTTAAGGAGAAAAACAAAAACACAAGCGCGGAGGAAACAACTGCCCCCCATCTCAATATATTGAGAAGTGGGATAAAGCATCATCTTTCATTCATGTAAAAAGAAGCTGATGAACCTTTGACGATGCTCTACACTGCTTTCCAATATGCTGAACAAGGGCAGGTCCAAAGCTAAATACAGAGATATAGCCCTCCCTATTCAATATGCTGTTAAGCCCTCTTCCCCACGCTCAGGAACGCTTAAACTCCATTCATCTAAATATAATTCAAAGCACATTGTAGTGGGGTTGGGAGAGAAAAAGGCATACACCAGAGGTGGAAAAGAAACGGGATGGGGAGAGCAAGTTTTAAGACAGAGGAAAAGTGTAGGTGATTTAAAGAATGATGCAGTTACCATTGGAGACAGACAGTTATAGAGAAACATAGAGGCTTAAAGACTACATTAGATTAAATCTGTCACATGGAGAATCGGGTACAGAAAGTCAGAGGCAGTGACTGTACTTCTGAGTCCACATCTGGGAGCAGCTTCCTTCGCTTTTTTTTTTTTTTTTAAAGTTCCATGTTTTATGGATAAATAAAACATGAATTCAAGTTCCAAAAATAGCCTGACACACTGCCAGCTCTGCCCGGTAGGGATATAAATCCTAGTGTGTTACACCCTCTTAGTTTTCCATTACCGCTCCCACCCTAAACATACAACCCTGCCACTATACCTCCGGTATTACCCCATGGCATGGCAGGTCTGATCCCCTCCTCCCACACACTCGGCCTCTCCACCTTAGCTTTGTCCAGGTGCATAATCCCCTGCTTGCTTTTTGAAAGGATATTTCTCGCATGTTTTTCCTTCACAGCTGCTTCTTGAGTGTTGATGGCTTTGTTTATACTCACAGTCTGGAAGAGGAAATATAAGAGCAGGGTGAGAAACTGCCTGGTACACAATAAACACCTGTCCAACTCTGCCTCTCTGTGCGACCCCAACTACATTACTTCTCAGTATTTCAGTCTGTTCTGTTCTGCTAGAGTATTTTACAGAATGTCCTAACCCTTTGGGCACCAAAACAAAGAACCTAGCATACTTGTGACCAGTGTTGGTTTAAACAGGCACCCTAATCATGTGAAAGGTAAGTTCCAGCTCAAATATCCTATCTAACTGTGCCAGGCCAGAGATCCCACCAGGCCACGTGAAGGGTTTAGTGCCACATGGATAGTGCCACCAGCACTGCTCTGCATTCCCCGCACACTAAGGATAGGATGCAGTCCTGAGCCAGTCTCACACAAGGCTGGAGCCAGCACCAGCTTAGAGCTCCCCAGTTTCACACAAGGCTGGAGCCAGCACCAGCTTAGAGCTCCCCTCACACCAACCCCCGGGGTGAATGTGGGCTCAGACATAAGCCCCTGGTATGCCACAGGTCAGAGTCAGCTTACTGCAACCTATAATTTAAAAACAGGTAGATAGGAAAACAGACAAGACTAGGTGGACCAAGTGGTTCTTATCTGCAGTCAAATTCTAAGTATCTGTGTTTCTGCATTGTGCTAAAGATTGATGGGAGATCAGAGCTCAATTCACAGCATGCTAAGGGTCTGTTAGCTCAGAGTCCCTCTTATCTCTGCTGGGTGTCAACCTCAGGTCTGATCTCCACTTGAAATGTTTAACAGTCCAGGTGAGCTCATCACACAGATATGCTGTGGGGCAAGGGAGTCAGCACACCTCGAATTACATTACAAGTAATACATTGACACTGAATCTATGGAAGTAATGGCTGTAAGATTCCCTCAGTGTGCAAAAAAAAAAAGTCAGTGATGGATCACAGCTACGTTTGTTTCATGACAACCGATTAGCAGCACATAAGTGATCCCTCTACATGACTCTATGGAGTCAGAACACCACATTATGCTGAAGATGTCAGATTAAACCTCCCCTCACACCATGTTGGGGGTCAGTGTCAGGCTAAACATCCTCCTGCACCACAATGATGGTCAGTGCTAGTTAAGAGCTCCCTTCCCACCATGCTGGGTGTCAGTCAACAACATATCAGAGATCACCTCCTCCTGCTAAAAGACCCATACAAAATAGCACTATCCTCAACCATACTGTGATCCAGAGGCTCAGCTTCTGGATCACTGGCAGCTCACCGCTCCCCCTCATGTGGGTCAGCTTTTCAGTATTGCGAGACTGCTTAAGAGACAATTCAATTCCTTGGTTTGGATCTTGGGTCTGGCTGGAGGGTTGGGAGTGTGTGTTTATGAGGTCTATTTTTAGACTGCAAGGAGAGACTAGTTCCAGACAGGAAACACCACTCCTTAGAGCTTGAGCTGAGTTCTTATACCCCACAGCTGGCATGGTCCTGGTCCATTTAACATCCCAGCCCAGCAGCAGCAGCAGCAGCAGTACTTTTCCCTTTGATTCCTGCTCCCGCAGGATAAGCCCTGAATGTATCATTCATATCATTTACAGAAAGGTAACCTACAGCAATGCCAGCTTTACAGGAAGGACCCAGGCTGCAGCAGAGACATTATAATGTGGCAACGTTAATGATGAGTGTTCAATAATTGGCATTTGTACTATTTTTTTGACACTGACATAAGTGAGCCATACCTGTAGTACCCCTATTAGCAAGTAAATAGAAAAGGAAGCTATAAGGCACGAGAAGGCTAAGGGGTTTATTCTACATCTGGCTGTCTTTGGCTGAAATTCCCCAGTGAAGTCAATGGGTCATTTTGGCCAAAATCGTCACAATCAGCCGCTTCGGTGTACATAGAATAAGTTTTAAGGCGATAATTCATTAAACTGTGATAGTGCTGACCAGGGCAGTATCACACGGGGACTTCCATTGACTTCAATGGGATCTTATGTGTGATAATACCTCGGTCAGTTTAATGGATAACCCTCTACAACTCTGGATTTGAGGATTATAAAAGAGAGAGAGTGATGCCCTGGCTGCAAAACAGGCATTATATTATACAGAGCAAGACCACACTGCAGCAAAGGTATTATTCTACAGGAAGAGATCCTCCCAGCAGCATCAGAGGTCATCATGACACAGAGAGCAGAGCACTTCTCACAGCTGAATTCAAGCCAGCACCAGATAAAGTGTGATAGTCACAGACTGGCACCAGCCTTTAGTCCAACCAATAAAAAACGCCACTCAACCCTTTCAGTGCCAGAGGTGTCATCCATGCTTAGCGAAGCAATGTGCTACGGGACTTTTAAGGGGTGAACTGCATGAAGGAGAGCTGAAGTAGTAGCTCGGTGGTAATGTAACTGCCCTTGATGCAGGTGATACCGGCTCAGATCCCAAATCCCTGTGTCAGTCATTCAATCCCCCTGTGCCTCAAGCACCAAAAATTAGATTGTAAGCTCCACGGGACAGGGACTCATTATGCCTGGGTGATATAATGTTCTTGAACCTGGTAATGCCATAAATTAGACACAAATAAGTAAATGTGGTTGAAGTGGGACTGACCCTCTAAAAGAATACACCCCTTTAAGAAAAAAACACCACACGCGTCACATTCAACTTATTTTCGTAGGAATTATTGTTAGTCCACTATTCAATTATTTAGAACATCTCATCACAAACTGGTTATGGAATGGATCCATTAGAAGAATCTATGCCCATAAAAATACCCCATCGCAGAATCCTTATGGGATGAATCTCTGTTATAAGAATATCGCACCCCAAACTGGCAATGGTTGGTAACCTTTTGAGAACTGCAGAAGCCTTATACATTTGCTGCAACTTCGCGGAACTCCAGTCTTCTTATCCTATGTATTTAAAAAATACTATTACTCTGATAGACAGTGACTTGTGGGGGTTTTTTTGTTTGTTTTTTAAATAAACTAATACCTAACTATATTATATCATTTATTTATAACATTGCAGTATATTAATAACCTTTTTGAAATTTGGAAGCAGCAATCCTCCCTGTCCTTCCCCCTCCCCCTATTATTTTTTTTTTACCAGGATGCAAACCGGGGGGGGGGGGGGGGGGGGGGGAGGGGGAGGGGGGGGAGGAGGGGGGATGCAGGAGCTCAAACATGCAATTTTCAACTCCAGGGCCCAATAGGTTAAAGAGAGACTTCCTCCTAAAAGTAGCATGTTCCTGTCCTCAACAAGGGGAAGAAAAATGTCAGTTTCAATCTCCTGAACTGCGTTAATTTCAGCTCTTTCAGCTCCGGGGCCCCCTGCTTCCGGAGATACACGATGCAACAATTAGGTGTCTGTGGCACACTCTGGTCAAACAATTGAATATAATAGTGACAATGAACTTTGCAAATTGTGAAAGAAAAAAAAAACATATCACTGGCCTTCTGCAGCAGTTCCCCTCATGTCCTTACAGCGTGGAATCACTTGTTATTGAGTGTAATGTAACCTCATGCATAAAGAAACCCATGTAGAAAAGCAAATAGCATATTAACTTTTTACTGCAGGTCACAAAACAACACAGAAAGGACTTGAGGCGCACGCCAACCTGGCTCAGGCTTTCTCTGAAACAGCTGTCCGTCCTCCGTGCGCACGGCTCCCGATCTCTCTCCGTACTCTCAGGGCCCTGGGATGTTGTGATGTCAGCTCTCCGAATGTCCAGGTACGGTGGCCTATGAACGCCAAAAGTCCCTACGCGTTTCGCACGATAACTCGGCTTCGTCAGTACGAACCTGCGGGTATCTGGCAGCACCTGGTGTTTGTTCACTATATTTCACCTACCAATCCCATATATTTGGGACCTTCATATAAGGTTTATTTGTATTTTTATATCCCCAGCACGCGATTCACGGTATTGTTATATGGGTTGCGCTTTATTTCTTTTTCAGTCCAGAGATACACACCTCCGAAGGGGGGTGCCGGTATTACTTGCAGCTTAAATGACCGGTGTCAATAGCGACGTCATCCCTTGCGGCTTCCTATTGGCCCGCGTGACCTGGACGTTTCAACACCACAGAAATACCGGCACCCACTACGGAGGTAAGTATTTCGGCGAGCAGGGGGACCCCCGGAGCAGGAATGAACCGTAAAGCTCCCGAAACTCCCTGCTTCAACTCTAGAACTAGGAAAAAAAGAAGAAGATGTAATGCAAGGTGTTTTGCTGCTATAAAGAGTAAAATGTACGCAATTACTAATTGGTAACCCCCCTCAACCGCTGGGTTTCTAGGGTTATGAGATTAATTCCTACTGTAACAGAATTTTCTTATAGGGACAATCTTTTACAGATCCCCTAGCAGATTGGTTCCTGTTAAAATTGTATCTGCTTATAAGAACATACTGGATCATCAAAGACCCCTAATAGGATCGATCGCTGAATATCTGTTTTAGGAGTATATGGTTATAAGAATATCACATCAAAGACTCCTAATGGGATGAATACAAGAGTATGTGTCTGTAGGGACATAGCATTACAGACTGGTTATGAGACAAATCCCTGTTATTGGAGTATCTATTTAAAATATATCCGTTCAAAGAATCTTTATGCTTAGAGGAACATTCAATTACACACTGGTTGTCGGGTGGATTCCTGGTATAAGAGCATCCTTTCAAAGACTGCCATTGAAATGGATCCCTGTTACCGCAGTATATATACACTTACAGGAATATTCAGTCACAGACTTCCCAGGTCTCTTTCTATAGGAGGAATCATTGTTTATCATCATCATCACTTATTTTTTAAGTAAATACATGCCTCCACTTCAGGGGGCCTCGCAATACTTTACAGTCAGTCTCAGAACAAATACAATTCAATAAAATGATTTTGTTTCCCATGAGACAGACAGGCAAAGCCAGATTTATTATTATTATTATTATTATAATGCGCCAACATATTCCCGTTGCGCAGTACAATAAGGTTGGAGGACGAAAACAAGAAAATTACAAACATAAACTTATATTGTTACAGTAGGTTAGGAGGGCCCTGTCTCTAGGAGCTTACACTCTATAACAGTGATTTCCAACCTTTTTTGTTTGGAGAAACCCTTGAAGTATTTCGAAAAATCTCGGGGAACCCCTATCTGACTGACACATAATAGGTTCGACAGGGGTCAGTCACAGCATTTCACTCCTCACGAGCCACCTATATCCATGTATTTCTCTCCCATCCATCTCACTAACTCTCCCCCCTCCCGCCTCGCATGTATTTATCCCTTGCGTTTCACTCTTACTCCCTCTTTTCCTCACTCACTCACTCCCTCCTGCCCCCCTCTCTTCTCTCACTCGCCCCTACCTTCCGTCAATTACCCCACTCTCTCTCAATCCACCCTACAAAATAATGATAACATAACATAAAATAAACATAACATAACATTAAATGAACAGAGGTTATATATTCAGTTTACAGACATTTCATGGACAGAATAAATGATTATGATTATGGGAAATGATTATGATTATGGGAATTGTAACAGAGCATCGCTTACATCAGCGAAGGCAGCAAACAGCTGACACCCTTTGGCTGCTGGTTTCGTGTGGTCTCATATCAAAGAGAGTCCTGTGGTGAAGTGATAGCAGCTGGAAGCAAACAGACACTCCCAGCAAAAAATGCAGGGTGGGGGAGAAGGTGACCCTGTCCACGCTGGCTTAGATAACAGGAGCAGTGAAAAGGAAGCATGGTGGGGAGACCCTCTTTGGGGAGACTCGTGTGGTCTCATATCAAATAACTCCTGAGGTGAAGTGATAGCAGCTGGAAGCAAAAAACATTTCCCTTACAATGGCATCTACATCAGACTCTATAACAGTGTTGTCCGTAGAAACACTTGCGTTCCCGGAGCATCCCTAAAGGGTTCCCTGCAATGCTCAGGTTATTTGAAAATTGCACCAAATATAGAACAATTTACAATGCAGCTGATCTCAGACGCGCTATTAGAGAGGGTTGGGGTTCCTTACAATGCATCTGATCTCAGACGCGCTATTAGAGATTAGAGAGGGTTGGGGTTCCTTACAATGAATCTGATATCAGACACACTATTAGAGAGAGGGTAGGGGTTCCTTAAAATGCATCGGATAACACACACTGACCTTGTGGGACTGTCTGAAATTTAAATTCAAACTCATTAGGGAACATTCAAATATGATCCCAGGCTTTGAAAACCCAGACTTTGACCCAGGTAGAGCAACGGGAGCTTTTCAGGTTTGGAAGACGGAGATCTGGTTTCAGGAACTGCAATAAAACAATTACCGGAACTGCAAGAGAAGTGAAACCTACCTCCTTCAGAAATAATTTGATACTATCAGCTAAAACACTTTGTCATACAATACCCCAATGCCCGGCTATCCTTCTCGCCCACATATTTTGAATCTCTATTTAGCGATCCATATCTGCAAAAGAGCCTGATATCCGCTTCAAATCATATTCTAATCAGCTTTGGGGGAGATAACAAATGCACCTACAATCTGAAGTGGCAGGAACAGCTGGGAGAGGTGCTGGAGGATGAGGATTGGGAAAACATACAGGAATCCGTGGCAAAAAGCTTGATATGCAGTGTGGTTAAGGACAATTCATGTAAATTATTATTCCGATGGTATATGAGCCCCGGTCAGGCTTAATGCCATACCTGCTCACTTAATGTAACTATGTATTTGTAACCACGTATCTGTCATCATAACTCTGTCCCCAGGACATACTTGAAAACGAGAGGTAACGCTCAATGTATTACTTCCTGGTAAAACATTTTGATAAATAAATAAATAACTCCCACTTCAGAGGATGTGGCCACAATGGCTCGGTGTCGCACATGTGGAGGGCCTGCACGGTGCTGCTCCCTGTTTGGAGGCAGGTGTTCCAATTTATAAATGTGATATTTAATGCCAACCTGAGATCTGATCCTTGGATGGCTCTTTTGGGCAGACCAGTTCCAGATATTCCAAGAGCTCTGCCAAGCTGATCATGCATATTCTTTTGGGAAAAAGCAAGAGCCTACCTTAGCCACGGGGAAACGCAGGACCTGGCACGTCTCCATAATAGAAAAACGCGTGGCCTTCTTGAGAGAGAAATGCCATAAATACACCCAGGTGCCCTGGTTTGCCTCAGAGGGTGGACAAGGCAGAAATAGGGAGATAGCCATACTTTATGTTAGGGGTGCTCCCCCAACAGAGGGATTAGAGGCACAAAGTACATAATTCGGACTCCCCCCAACCCCCCCCAAAAAAATTAGACCAGCAGAAGGAAGGAGGTAACCCTTTCCCCCTTCCCCTCAATTGTATTTATTTCTGTATCCTTATTTATTGATGTTGTAAAATGTCCCTATTATGATTTACTCCATCAAAGTATAAAAAAAAAAGCGAAATGTACGTTTTCTATTCTTTGTTTATGCATCTTATAACCCAATGGTTCCCGCCTTATTTTTCTGTACCCTATTAAAAACTGTAAACAAACAAAAAGTTGAAGAAAAAGAAATTGCGTTATAAAATATTGGGATCGCGGCAATATTTTATCGGAATTCCGCGGTGTTTACTAAGAATTACGTATTCATAAGTGAGCCGCGATATCCAATCTAATTTGCATAAACCAAAAAAACGAAGTAACTGTGCTAAATAACGCCAGTGATACCAGTAAGTGTTACTTGGCTTTCTAATGAGATAATAGATCGAACAGGGTTAATACAATATAACACTATTAATATAATGTTAATATAATATATTTGTACTGTCTGTTCTAGTTTGGATAGTCTTAGGCCGAGATTATAGTGGCGGCGTGATGCACTAGCAACATCGCGCGCGCCATGAACAAAAGGCCGTCCCTCTATGAGGCAGGCCATATAGTGCGTGATCGTGCGCGCAAAGAAGCGCGACCGTGCACGCATCTCGCCCAGACAAAAAAAATTCAGTTTGCCGCGCAACGGCCGGGTTACGTGCACGGTTCAGTTAATGAGGGTGACCCGCGCACGTGATGTCACGGCCAACACAAATTGCACAAACGACAGGCGCGCGTGACATCACACACTCCGTTGCACCCGCGCGGGCAGCCACTATATGCGCGGACTTATATTGCCCATGTCTGTAGTGCCCATTATATACATCTAGGGTGGGCAACCCTGTCGCCATTCGCCACTTGTGGCGAATTGGCAGTGGAACTGTGGCGAATTAAGTAACTACAACATACAGGGCCGCCGGGACTACCTGTGCAGCCCGTGACAGCACCCTCAACTCCTCCCCCCACCCCCCTTCCTTGGTAGGGAAGGAGTGCGCTCCAGTGGTGTGACGTGCTCCCTGCCCCCCCCACCCGAGCCCGCTCCAGCACGTGTGACACGCACCCCCCTAAAATGGTTAGACCCGCCACCGCCGCCGCCATCAGATAGGCATGGGGGGGGGGGGTGCTTAATGATGAGGGGACTGCTGAAAGGGACTGGGGGAGATGAAGGGTGCTGGGGAGATGAAGGGTGCTGGGGGAGATGAAGGGTGCTGGGGGAGATGAAGGGTGCTGGGGGAGATGAAGGGTGCTGGGGGAGATGATGAGGGGGTTAAATGAGATGATGATGGTGAGGAGATAATGAGGAGGAGGGGGGGGGGGTGAGAGGGAGCCTGAGGGGGGTTGCGGTCGGAGAATTTATAAACTTGTTAAAACAGTGTGTTTCAAATTTTTGAATGCGCAAAATAATACCTCAATTTTTACATGGTGTGGCAATTTTGACTTCTAATTCACCGCACCTGTGGCTACATTGAAAAATAGGTTGCCCACCCCTGATATGCATAGACAAGATAGTATAATGCCAGTCTAGTGTAGGTGAGAATAATTGATGTTATTGTTTGGTGGTAGTCGGATTTCCCCAGGTACCAGAGTTTAGCGAATAGCATGTAAATAGGGAATTAGCAGTTAATTCTGCATTTGCATATATCTGCATGCTCATTAGCGGTAATGTCGTTAAATTGAACACTCTTGCCTATGTAATTAGACAATGCATACTCATTTGCATGCTAAATTAGCAATACATTTAGTCCACACCTATCGCTATTGCTTATTTAAGCATCAAATCTTTAGTAAATACTGCAGGAAAATAACTTTTTTTTTAACATTAATGCGATATCAGTATCAGAGGCTAGTCAATCTATGCCTATGAGTGGAATCCTTGCTTATGGAGAAGTTCCTCCAAGAGCAAACTAAACTAATGACGATGGCATACTGTATTTAATAGGTTAAATGTATGTGACTGTTTAGGGGCTGTTATGTATATAAACCTTTTAGGGGCCTATGTTCTAAGACCATATTTAAATGTGTATGGTGCATCAAAATATTAGGGCTACAGTGGTACAACCCTTCATAAAATGTGCGTGGTATGTGTGAAAACTTCTTACAGAATGCAATGTTTGCATCTTGACCCAGTGCATCATTCTGAATACTTGATTGATACAATATACACTAAAACAGAATTATATGTATTTATAACTAGTATTAGTCAATATTAATGATTAGTGTAATATTATTTATAATAGCCATACTATTAAAATACATTTTGATAACCTATATAATTAATCGGTGCCGCGTCCCACATAGTTTTTGACTTGATCCTGTACATAGCGGCTTGATGATAAACTAACAATACAAACAGAGTTTTTAGGGTTTGCGCAAGGTTGCACTTGGCTGGCGATTTTTATGCCCTTTCTCTGTTTTTTTGGGCGCCCAGAAACATTCTTTTTTTTAGTATACACCACTAACATCTGTACACCTAGAGTAGTCCCTTTCTGTGTGCCAAAACAAAAGAAAAAAACTCATATTTCACACTGGTGTTGCTGATGGACAAATGTCAGGTTAGTTAGTGCATAGGCACAAGCGCAATTTGAAATGAGATGTCCGCATGCCAACTTTGACCCCACAACTGTGTGCGCTACTTAGTGTACAGAACACCTACTGTTTCCATGGTAATCAAAGTTTTGGAGTGTTTTTACACGCTTTACCTAACTTCTTTCGTGATAAGACTTTTTGTAAACTCTTGTATATACCTTGTTTGTTGTGTAAACTAATTATGCTGCCATCAAAAGCCAAGCAGATAAGGGACAGTAATTATCAGGTACGATTAGAAGTACACAAGTAAAACTAAAAATACTTTAAGGGTAATTTACATCTGCTAAGAAAGCAAATGATGTTGAATAGTTGTTTTATTTTGTGAGAGGACTGCCCCTTTATTAGACCCCCCCCCCCCCCCCTATTATAAGAACAGCCTCATCTTCCTCCCTACGTAGTGAAGACTCTAGCAATCTAGTCTAGTGTATTGCGGCACTAGCCATGGGATGGGCTCCACTTCATACAATACAGGGGTCCCAGAAACATTTCTGCAGAGCTGGGTTACTCCGGGGCTGCAGAAGGAGACGGGCAACGCGTTGTACGCATGTATCATTTTCTTTATAGAGAGCCAACAGTCTACGCGGCGCTTTCCAAAATGACAACGCAAAGGTAAATAAATAACAAACACTGGGAATACGTGCAACAGGTCCCTGACAACATAAGGCAAAGGAAGACCCTGCCCCGAAGAGCGTACACTCTATGCGTCGCTGTCACTTTCCTGCTGGAGGATGCTCACCACTACAACTATACACGTATCTTTAAATACAGTAACCCACAGATACTTAGCACTACAGTTTTATTATGAGGTTAAACCCTAAAAACATTTTTACATTGACTCACATCTCCTTTGGTCTTCCCTGTGCCCCACTCTTTGATACACTTGCGCTAGCTGGGGGATGGGGTAGATTGGTCCCTGGGTTAGCCCTCTGACAGCATACATGCTCTGATCCCCCAAGTGCAGATGGGCTTATTTGGGTTCACACTCACCATTTTGCCAGCGTCCATGTTTTCAGATGGATCCCTTGAAGGCCAGTTGAAGACCCCCTTGTTACTGCACACAGGCTCCACCTCCAGTGCCCAAATGCTACTGAGGAGTTAACAGGGGGCTAGAAGCAACATGATCCCCCTTGTACACACACGCAGACACAGGGACACACAGAGTGAGAGATAAAGAACACAAAGAGGAACAGAGACCCAGAGTGAGAGGCAGGGGACACTCAGGCTAAAGAGACATAGGGACAGGCTTAAAGGCACATATTCTTAGAGATAAGGACACTCAGGGCAAGGAAAGCGTTAATCAGGCACTGAGGGGCACAGCAATGTGTAAGAGGCTGGAAGAGGGACACAAACAATTAGAAAGAGACAAAGTGATTTTAAAAAAAATACAAAAGTACAGACAGAAATAACAAGGCAGTGAGAGGGGGGAGACAGAGACAGCAGGGAGACAAAGTGATGGAGAGATGGGGGAGCACAGTGATGCAGAGAGGGGGGAGCACAAAGTGATGGAGAGAGGGGGGAGCACAAAGTAATGGAGGGGGAAGCACAAAGTGATACAGAGAGAGGGAGACAAAGTGATGGAGAGAGGGGGGGAGCACAAAGTGATGCAGAGAGGGGGGAGACAAAGTGATGCAGAGGGAAAGAGCGCAGGGGCAGCCACACAAAAGCAATGCACACAGGCAGAGACTGCAACAAGCGATGGGCAGATGGTGCTAGGAGACAGCTACACCGAGGGGTGATGTATAGAGAGCGCAACACCCGAGCTCAGAGCAGAGAGAGCAAGGGAGAGGGGGGCTCGAGATAGAGTGTGTGCTCGGTGTCCAGGGAGGGACAGACTGGCAAGATCCATGCAAAGAGAGTCACAGAGAGAGAGAGAGAGCACTACGCGGGGAGAGACAGCCAGAGAGCGGGCTCTGAGCTGCATCCAAAGCATTCAGGCAACAAAGAGACTGACACAGATGCACAGAGACAAAGGGATGGAGAGAGGCACAATGCACAGATAGACAGTCCCAGGCTGATCCACCAAGAGTGAGGAAGAGTGGTCTCCTCAGACCGCCTGGCACTGGGCGGTCAGCTCTCTTCCTGCTGCTCACAGTGAGAGAGGGGGGTTGGAGGGGGGGGGGGGGGAGAAAGAGACAGCCCCCAGAGAGGAGGGGCGCAGGATGGAGGGGGGAGAAGGAAGGGAGGATTGTGGGATATAATGAAGGCCCCCCCAGCCCTGACCAGACAAGAGGGGCTGGGTCTGAGCTGGTGTATCACAGTGAATTAGAATAAGAATAAATGCCTTTTCTGGCAGGAGAGGGGGGAGGAGAAAGGATTCACACCATCATCCTAGTGAGGAAACAGGAGCCAGACAGAGAGGCTGACAGCTCTGCTCACTAACCGTTAGCTAGTCATATCCCTTTTACTTCCCCATTTTTATACTCACAGAGTTCATAAATGAGGTGGTCAAGCCGTTATCTATAATATTAAATATTACAAAAAAAAAAACATTTTACTCTTATAAAAAAAGATATCTACTGCATCTTGAATCACTGCAACATTGGAATTGCTTCTGCCACCAACTAGCTCACCATGTCTTGTATGTACTGTACAGTACCGTGTTGCACTTTTTCTCAGGATTTAAACACAGATAGCAATGCGTTTGTAAACAAAAAATGAACCAACATTGCACATTTCTAATCCTGCCCTGTTGAGGCAAATACACCCACATCTCATCCTCTTCTCATACCAAGTCAATGTTATGGGCAAGGAACGACATCTTTCCACAGAAACATCAAGTGCACATACTTCTCCATTCATTGCCAGGGACATTTTGTAAGCACCACTGTTAACCCAGGCATTGCCTACACACTACTGCTCAGGGGCCAGTGTTACACTCTGCCATTTATAGCTACTGAGCACCTGTGACCCTTTTCAATATTGTCCTACACTGTATTGATTGAAGTCAGTGAGGATTTTCGACCAAAAAAAAAAGTCCTGAGTGGCTGCTTCAGGCTAAGTAGAATTACCTCACTAATGCTTTTTTACACCGCTGCACAAATCCACTAACACACAGTCAGATACACATGCAGGACACACACTGATAAACACATACAACAAACAAGTTAATACACTACAAAGACTTTAGTGACAAAGCCTCTCAGAAAACATCCATCTAACGCAAGACAAAAAGATCTCGGTTATTTTCCAACGACCGGAGAAACGTGTGTCAATTACACGGCATCCGTGTTGGCAGAATTATATTTTGGGAAACATAACTGGCTGACTTTTGGCCCATAAGTGCCACAAAATTGTTTCAGTTTTTGTATGTGCGTCATCCTTTGTCCATGAAAGGAATGACACTGCAAGTGGCAAAATGAACGGCATTAATAATTCATAGCTATGTCCAGACCAGATGTTCTATTCAACCTGTAGTAAGACGTGTACTGTACCTGCATCCTCAAAGAAACAAGGACATTTTAGGTCATATTTATTAAGCGGTGCTATGCCAAGGGAATCCTTCTGGCCCATTCCATTGAATCAGTTGTTACGTGTCTCCAGGACGTGTCTTATGGAATAGCAGTGCTTGGTAAATGTGGTCCATTATATCTATACATGGGTATAGATAGGGTTGCCAGGTGTCCAGTATTGAACCGGATTGTCCTGTATTTGGACACACTGTCCAGTAAAAATTTTGAGGTAATACTGGACATGTATGTGTCCGGTATTACCTGACCAGCTTTGGGGGGATTTCCCTGAGCAGGCAAAGAAGAGGGCTGTTGCTATGGAAGCTAGGCAGCTTCCTCCATCCTGATTGGCTGCTGCTGGATAATGCAGCCAATCAGGAGGAGGTGTCAGGAACCTGGGGCCAAAGAGAGGAGGAAATAGCATGGAGCGGAGAGGTGCGCATGCGTGCATGTTGCACCTTTCACCATTGGTCCAGTATTTTTGGAAAAGTCACCTGGCAACCCTAGGTATAGAATAGGGGTTCTCACACTTTTCATTCTATTAATACTTTTTGATGGCTCTTTGCACACTTTCAATGCAAGATGCAGCACCTCCATGAAGTGTGTCAGTTACAACTCTCACCACCGGTACATTGCAGCTCATTGATCAATGGATATACTGTAGCAAATGTGTGTAGCCATGTAAAAAATTGGTATACAGTTCTCTCTCATGCTGGCAGTAAACCTGGTAAGTATGCAGGATTGCCAGTATCAATCATGGAGGTTTGCCCTCACACCCTGGTGTACACCAGGGGAGTGGTAACATACTCTGTGTCCACAGTTAGTGACACAAGAGGTGTGGCTATTCCCTAAGTTATATAAGACACAGCACTGCCCAAAGTTAGTGTTGATCCAGAGATTCTATAGTGTGTTAAGCTGTATGGTTCAAGTTCAAGAGTTATGATTCAGTTCTGGAGGTCTGCAGCAAGCAAGGCTGTCAGACCTAATCATTAGTATCTGCACTGTGATCAGGGACCTGACACAGGTGGTGATCTCCCTGAGGGGAGAGGTGACCCAACTCCATTAGGAGGGAAGAACTTTCTGAAGGGATGAACTGTGCTACAATGAGCGGCTGAGTTCGACCACTGTGAGGGGCAGTCTGCCTAATCTGAGAATAAAGATGCCCAAGTTCACCAAACCCTTGCTGTGTGGGAGTGAAGTTCTTGCACAGGAGGAGGCACCACAGAGGAGGCCCTCATCAGTTACATCTTCCTGCAAACGCAGAGATTCTGATGAGTTGGAGGCGCTGCACTGGATATAGATGGGACTCTAAGCACACTACCTCAGATGCCTGTCATGCTGATATCCCCACTACCATCACGCGGGAGACTCAGGAGTCCTGTACGCCAGCAGGTGCACCACAACATACATGAATGTAATGGGGACCGGTTAGACCATAGGGGCCAATATGAGATTGGGTGGGTCCAGAAAAACCGTTACATGTGTTACTAGATGCATTGCTTGTGGAACAACACTTGGCAGTCTTTGGCAGTGACTAAGCTTTTTAGAGATGCTCAGCAACTTAAGGCAATACAGATAATTAGTAGGAACAGCTTTCAGTAGCTGGCTATAAGGGGGTTAATGGTCCAAAGTCTTTGGCAGTGAATGATTTGATGCAGCAATGCTCTCCAGTCCAATTAGCAGTGCCCGGGTTAACCCCTTCAATGCCACTGCGCATTGCTTTGCCCTGCATGGGCCTAGTACAGCAATGCTCTGCATCCTGTGGCAATGCAAGTATCAGTGGAGAAATGATCTGCAAGTTGCTGGCAGCAAGAGGATTAAGAGAAAGTTCCGGCCTTGAGAGTCGACTGAATGATAATGTGTCAGCTGCACACAGGATACTGAGGAGCTGTGTGTGTCTGTGTATGGAGGTCGAAAGGGGGGCTCTCTCACTTTTAACACCCCATTCACTTGCAGCTGCTTCTGTCACCAAAACAGTCTTCTGTATCCCAAGGGAAAGTTCTCTGGCTGAGAGGCAGCTCTACTGATATAAAGAAGCTGGGGAAAGCATAGGAAAGAAGGGAATAAAGTAAAACATAGACACAATGAAGAAACTGGCAGAGCCAGAGAGATGATAGAATAAATTCAGAGACAGACATACATTGTTATTGCAGGATGCTGCTTCAGCTCTGCTGATTAATAATTAAGAGACATTTGATGAGCCGAATTTAGTCTCTCCAGCGGGACCATTAAAAAGCTCTTAGTCTGGTTGTCTTCGTGCTTTTCATGAGTAGGATATTTTTCCCTTTAGCCTTTGTGGCAGATCCCCTCTGGCGCTAACAGGGTTAGTTCCATGATAACGTGGTGGTAACCGAAGCATTGTTTGCCCTTTTTATTTCACCAAGCTTTGTTGTGGCATCTCAGTCAAGCTTTGGAGCACCCTATGTTATTCCAGCAATAACAAATAGAGACTTCTTCCCCTAACTCAAAATCCTGTCCTGCAACAAACTCTTCTATACAAGCATTACTCACCTGCAACCACCCGGCTCTGTCACTAGACCTCGACCTGCCCGGAAGCTGCCTAGTTCATTTCTTACTGCCACTCAAAACACAGCTCTATCCCTGTGCCCCAGTCCTAGCCTGCATTACCCCAGTTTTACCTGACTTTCATTGCCCTGAGCAAAGTGCTACCGCAGTACCCACACTTTTGTAACCTTGCTTCCATGACACCCTGCACAACCCCCTGATATCCCATCCAATCCCTTTCATGCCCTGCTGCATTCATACCTGGGGCAGATTCATCTCGTATGTCAAAAAAAATCGAATTGTAGTGTTGATAGCCGAGCTCCATGTCATCATGAGGTTGGAGTACTGTTCTGGTTAACCAATACCACATTATCCATAGAAGTTACAAACTGCTAGTGACCAGGGTGCTGTGGGGTTAGACTTGGAACTCACAGACTAGAGAGAAGTCTCACAATGGCACAGAGCCTGTTTGGTAATACTGCATTTGCTACCAAGGGACTACTTTGGTAAATCTGGTGTTGATTTTTTCATCAAAGTGGCAGCCAGGAGACATAGAAGTATATTCACTCCTTAACAGTCATTCAATACAACTTACATACTTTAAATAGTCACAACAGTAATGCATCCTGGTCTTATTCTCAATACACTACGTTTTCAGCAATATGTCTTCCCTCACCTGCTTGTGCACTATGGCCCCTATTCAATATGCTGTAAATCCATCTTCCACTTACTCGACAAGTTTAAAAGCTTCTTGAGCACGAGAAGTCAACTTCATAGCATATTCAATAGAGACTTAAGTGTCATGCTACAGCACTCTTAGCTATCTTAGTGTAACCCTTGCCCGGCTCCTAAGGAATATACATCAAATGTCTCTAGAATAGGCTTACTCAGTGTTGACGCGGCGTCATTTGTCACTGGGATTCAAATGGAGGAGGGTGGCAGCAAAGAGTCGGCCACCAGATGTAAGGGCCTCAAGATATATTCATTACATCTTGAATAGCCTCATTAGTGTCCACCGTTTGTGCTGAGTTTTCTTCCCAGCTGCCCGAATCGTGGCCCTCTAGGTAATGCTAAGGCTGCGATTATACTGCAGGCGCGCATGTCGCGAACACACGTGTGTTCCTCAATGAGGCCACCCATAGTGCGCGTGAGCATGCAGAGCGTCCGCACGCACAAATCTTGAAAATACAATACAAATTGTTTTCTTGTTTGTTTGGAAGGGTTGCCAGGAGAAAACCTCTTCTCTCTAAAAAGAACATGGCAGCACGACTTAGGTTTGCAAAGTTGCATCTGAACAAACCACAAGACTTCTGGAACAATGTCCTTTGGACAGACGAGACCAAAGTGGAGATGTTTGGCCAACATACACAGCGCCACGTTTGGCGAAAACCGAACAGAGCATATCAACACAAACACCTCATACCAACTGTCAAGCACGGTGGTGGAGGGGTGATGATTTGAGCTTGTTTTGCAGCCACAGGACCTGGGAACCTTGCAGTCATTGAGTCGACCATGAACTCCTCTGTATACCAAAGTATTCTAGAGTCAAATGTGAGGCCATCTGTCCGACAGCTAAAGCTTAGCCGAAATTGGGTCATGCAACAGGACAAGCACACCAGCAAATCTATAACAGAATGGCTGAAAAAGAAAAGAATCAAGGTGTTGCAATGGCCCAGTCAAAGTCCAACCCGATTGAAATGCTGTGGCAGGATCTTAAGAGAGCTGTGCATAAACAAATGCCCACAAACCTCAATGTACTGAAGCAGCGTTGTAAAGAAGAGTGAGAGACTGATAAAGTCATACAGAAAACGATTACTTCAAGTTATTGCTGCTAAAGGTGGTTCTACAAGCTATTGAATCATAAGGTGTACTTAGTTTTTCACACATAGATTCTCCATTTTGGCTTTATTTTTGTTAAATAAATCAGGACACAGTGTAATATGTCATATGTTGTTGTTCATCTGAGGTTGTATTTACCTAATTTTAAGACCTGCTAAGGAACAGATGATTGTTATTATGTCCTGATACCCCACATAATACTTAGAAGTGCAGCGCCTCCATCTGCCATAGGCTCCGGGAATATGGAGATGATTTCCATGGTAGAACTTGTACTCACCCCCCAGTTAGATCACACACGAGGCCGCAGGTATATTGCAAACAGGAACGGTTTATTACTACACACTTTGCAGTAACACAACAGCTACTCAGCAGTCTTCCGCCGGATGCAGTCTCTTTAGATCAGCTCCCACAGGAGATGGTCCATGGACCGTCACTACAGGCCAAGGGTACCCGCAGCCGTCCTAACCCTTTCCCACCTCCCTAGCGGAAGCAGAGGTATGGGTTCACACTCACTCCTCCCCGCAGGGAAGAGCACATGTGTAGGCCCCAATCTCAGGCTCCCAATCCTGTGACCTTCCTCCCTCATGTGGGAAGGAACAACCTCCAAATTTAGGACGGTCCTACCCTTTAGTACAGTCAGAAGGCGGGCACCCCATTGTCCCAGCTACAACAGGATGTACCACCCCCTGCTGTCACTCAAGTGCAGTACCAAAGGTGAAGGGGAAAACCCCATGATAACTACTGGCAAACCTATAAATACCAGGGTTTACTGCCAGCCCATTGGGTAGAATAGTAGCCAGGGGTACCCCGCTACATATATATATGTAGCAGGGTCTCCCTTGGCTCCCCTCACCTGCGCAAAGTAGCGGGGAACCCTGCGGTATGTCAGGCAGTTGCAGGGGCGATCGCGGCTCCCAGCGACATCCGTGATAGGGCGTCGACATCTTGTGCGCGGTCGCGCATGCACGGTGCGCGTTTGCAGTCGCAGCGGCAATTACACCTAGCGCAGGAAAGTGTAGGGAGGTAGGAAGGCCCCCTAGCTGTTGCGCTTGCGCAGGAAAGAGGCGCAGCGGCCATTAGTCTAGCGCAGGCGCAGATAGAGAGAGGTAGGTGGCAATTAGAGAGGCGGCCATGCGGTCCTCATAGGGTAAAACCCCAGAGGGGACTCCAATGCCCAGCAGGCTTAGAGGCAGGTGAGTCAGATGATTGCAGGCAGCCAATAGTGTTTGCAGTTTCCCCTGCAGAGAGTAGATACATTGTATGGGCAATGTGCTGGAAGTCAGTCAGACTGAGGAGACAGTGGGAGAAGGAAGGAGGGCAGAGAGCTGCGAGCTTCTGCCCTAGGTCAGAAGTACCCCGGTCTAGAGTTGAGGCCCAGACTCCCCACTAGTGAGGGTGGGTATTCATAGGGAAAGGCCCTTAGGTAAGGACCTGTGCCCTTCAGCTGTGTGCTAGGGAGAGACCCTGTGTGGTTCCTTAGTGCAGGGAGAGAGAGAGACCCTGTGCAGTTCCTTAGTGCAGGGACCAGTGATAGTGTTGCTGCATGTTCCTGTATGCTGTGTTGCTGATCCAGAGACTGTCCTTACGGTGGTACGTCCGGCTGGACCCCATACAACGCGGAGGTACAGCGCTGGACCAAGCAAATCCGGTAGACCCTTTGTGAAGACACCCAGGGGCAGGGGCACCTGGGCAGGTACTTACAACCTTCCACATGTGCACCAACTTTAACTTGCTCCTCACATGTGACAGGCCTGTTCACACACTTGGGTGGGCTTGGACTCTCTGGTCACGGGGTTGGGAAGGGGGTGTAAGGGTATAGCCCATTTAGGGGCAAGGTTATAGCTGCCAGCTAGTGGCAGAGGGTGACACGGCTATGTTGCTATATGTGATGTGATGTTATTGTTTTGCCCATATAGTAAACAGTTACATATATATGCTCCATTGTATGTGTTTCCTATTTGTGGGTCCTGTGTCAGGGGTCATTCTATACACCTGGAATCCCTGCACAGGTGGAGGCGCTGTAAGTATACGTTCCAGGATACACCCCAGGCTCCCATTGCCGGAGGTTCAGGCCTCCTGTGAGCCTAACAGGTATTGCACCACACTGGTAACAGATGTAGATTTCCCCACATGGTCCCTATCTGCGATTGGGGGGGGGGGGGGGGGAATACCCGTTACATATATATATATACATATATATGTAACCATGGACCCCCACCCAATCGCAGATCAGGTCCCCTAAGGTGTTCTGTGGTCTGTCTACATGTCTCGGTGTGGTGCATACCAGCTAGCAACAGGAGGGCCTGAGTCTCCCGCGTTGACATGGGGGACAACAGGACAGGTTTCTGGGGTGAATGCCTCCGTTCTTCTTCAATGGTGCAGCGCCTCCATCTGTAGTAAGCCCCAGGGATACGGGTGGAATCCCTACCGCAGAATCCCCTCCCAGGAATGAAAGATTCCAGTCTCACACAATAGATCCTTTTTAACAGCAGACTTTTTATTCAGTCTCCAGCATCAGCAGCAGCAGCAGTCAGGTACAATCAATATACACAGCCCACTAGCTGTTCTCCATTAGGATGGTCCCTGCCTCCACTCTGAACCCAGGGCCATCCAGAGTGGGGCTAGCTCTTCCCTTACCCCCTAAGCGGGGTAAGGGGTATTTGGTACACCTCATTATCAGCTCTAATCATAGGCTGCTCACTCTCCTCCTCTCTATCACTAACTACTTCACTAAGAACACTCCAGACACACTTGTCCTTACACCACTCTAAATAGGAAGTGCACTGCTCTTTGTAGCTTCCAGTAGGCACCGCCCCTGTGCCTCTTGATTGGACACAGGGTCAAGTGACCTACCTTCACTTACTCAGACAGTGTCAGAAGTAGGGAAAATCCATGATTACTCCTGGCTACCTGCCCTTAGCGGGGATTACACACAGGAGGAGGATAGATATATAGCCCCTAATCTTACAGGGCTACATATACATAACCGTTCCTGTTTTCCTCCCTTAACTTGCACCTGTAGTACGTAGGTGACCTACACAACTCAGCATTGTGGGTTGTCTGTTAAACCCACTTCTGCTTTATATACTCTGTAACAAGTATATTACCAGCCTAAGTCCTTTCACTTTATTGAAATTCATATTTAATTCCCTAACAAAGACTGCTGCTTGAAGTAACATGTTGGCTAACTTCTGCAATCTCACAGTTTTGATGACTGTTTCTGCTGCTGGCTCTGTGGTCGGATACTGATTAAAAGCAAAATGTGTTTTAAATTCCGGCAGATTAAAAGAAACCAGACACACATTCCATCCCAGACTAGACCTGCTCTGTGTCAGGGAGCTGCACCAGACAGGCTCATAAGCACTGGGAGATGAAATTACTGGAACAGCAGAGCATGCTGCAAGGAAGGATTGAGGAGCATCAAAAATCTATGAGACAAGTGGGTATCAGTACACAAAATTCAGGAAACGCTGCAGAGCAGGGATGAGGTGTAGGACTGGGGATACAGTGGCAGAGCTGTGTGTGTAAGGGGCTTTAGAGGAAGAGGGATGAAAACTGGAATAACTGAGCTGCACTGGAATTAAACATATAGTTTATTATGTGTAGTGGTGTTTCCCTTGGCCCCCCTCCCCCTCCCGTTGTACCTCCGTTGCGGGTGCTGTAGACACGAGCGGCAGACCCTCTGGCAATTCAGGAGAGTGGGGGCAGAGCAGGGAGTGCTCCGGTGCTTGGGAGGCTCTGTGGCGGCCGGAAAGCATAGGGTGCCGCCATGTTTGATAGTTGCGCATGCGCAGTGCAGATATGCGTCGGGGCGCCCCTGGTAGGTCGCGCATGCGCAGTGTAAGCACGCGAACGGCTGGCCAATAGAACGGAGGCTCTGAGGTGGGACTACAAATCCCATGAGCCTCAGCAGAGCCACATGACACCAGGGAGCGAATAGAAGAGGCCGATTTGCTGGCAGGCAGGAAGGGAAGCGTGGGGGAGAGACCACGCTAGCGAGAGGGCACCGGAGGAGCAAGGGGAGAGGTAGTGTGTGTGCAGGGGGTCAGTGACCCACCTGCGTAGGCCAGATTTCCCCTCAGGCCCCAGTGTATACCCTGAGTCACCATAAGTTTGTGGTGCTGCAGGGACACCCTATATGGATAGCGACACCTAGTCACTTACTGTAGTCACAGATAGGGACACAGTGTCGCGGAGCTGCAGTGGTGACAGTGGTTTGGGCTCAAGCTGCTGGACATCATTAACTCAAGAGAGAGAGAGACTACGCTGGATCGGCGGATCCTTTGCGAAGCTTGTTGCCGGTTGCAGGAGTAACCGGAAGGTATTTAATAAGTGCACCAACACCGGTACTAATAGGCGCTGATCCCGCCTTGGGGGAGGACTCTTTGGGGACACTGGGTTGAGTGACCAGAGAACTGCGCATATATATATATGTAAATAACAGTGGACACGGTGTGGGGCGCACGCGGTGACGGGAAACTGACATTTCTCTATAGGAGAGTGGCTGAGCCACCTATAAATGTTATTGCATGTCAGTTATTCAAATGCCATATCATATGTGTGTTATTCCGTATAGCTATGAGATAAGGTTCTATGAATACGTATTAGTAAACGGTTACCAATTTGAAGTGTGTTACCATTAATCTTACCTAGGGGAATCTCACTTATTGGGGATCCTGGGTAAGTGGAGGCGCTGCCAAGACTCTAAATATTTCCCCAGGCTCCCAGTCAGCGGAGGCCCAGATCTCGCTGAGCCAGCAGGTACATACAGCACTAGTAGTCGCTCTAAGTGAGCAGGAAAGAGGGCTACATATGTATGGGAAATTACTACAGGAACAGCTGAGCATTTGCATGGCAGGGCCGAGGTGGATGTTGGGAGAGGATCAGCTGGTGATATTGCACTGACATTTATTTACTTGTGTTTGTATGACAGGTTTGGGAGGTACTAACATGCTGCTGTATGTTTTGGGTATTATTACCTGTGTTGCATGGTTGAGGTGCACTGTGACGTGTATGCATGGGGGATCACTGCTGGTATGAGTACAAGATTTACAGGGTAAGACTGATGCACGGACATTATTGCTTATTTTTGTGGATCAGGACTGAAATAACTGTTTTGCAGGACAGGATTGGGGTACATTATATGTGACCGTCAATACTGGAACAGATGTAATTTGCGTTGCTGGATCAAGGTGCACGGATTGTGTATGTATAGAAGAGTCAACGCAGGTATAACTGTCAGTCAGGATTGGGGTATATAATGTACTAATATTGTATGTTTGGGAGGAACAGCACTGGAATAGCTGTTTTTTTGCATAGCACAATTGAGCTGCACTGAGATTACCCGTATATGTACAGTACAGTAGGTAAAGAGGGTCTAGTACAAGAATAGCTGATGATTTCCAGACTTGAGATACTTTGGCAAGGTATTTATGTATAAAGTGGGATCAGCATGTTCTTGGATGTTATTGGGTACTGGACAGCAGGTTTAGAAATCTGATTGTAGTGAAGAAAGGTTGGTGTTGGAATGAGGGGGTTCTTGCAGGTCTAGAGCATGCAGTTTTAGCAGGCCCATCCTTTTCATTGCATGCAGACACAAGTATTCTGTAATTACAGTATCTCTTATAAGGAGCAGTTTTTGTGTGCTGGGACAGCCTGTACTAAAATAGTAGGGGGTGCTGTGTGTTGAATATTGTGTCCTTGATCATGTGTGTGGTGGGGCTGCGATGGAGAACCTGGTGAAACCTGTTTGGACGAGGAAGAAATATGTATGTTTGAAAATTAAATAGTAACAGCACTAGGAGTCATGTCGGTCCTGGAGAATCGTATGAATTATTTATTTATTTATTTATTTATAAAATATTTTACCAGGAAGTAATACATTGAGAGTTACCTCTCGTTTTCATGTATGTCCTGGGCACAGAGTAAGACAAATAATACATGGTTACAAATACAGTTACATAAATGAACAGGATATACATTATATACAAGACATTGCGTGCACAGTTAAAGAAAATATATAATATGGGCGTATGAAACAGTTACAGACCAGATTAAAATGTGAGACAGCCTTAGATTTGAAAGAACTTAAACTGGTGGTGGATGTGAGAGTCTCTGGAAGGTTGTTCCAGTTTTGGGGTGCACGGTAGGAGAAGGAGGAACGGCCGGATACTTTGTTGAGCCTTGGGACCATAAACAGTCTTTTGGAGTCTGATCTCAGGTGATAAGTGCTGCATGTGTTAGGGGTGAGGAGCATGTTCAGATAGCTGGGTAGCTTGCCCATGAAGAATTTAAAGGCAAGACAGGAAAGGTGAACTTTGCGCCTAGACTCTAGTGATGACCAATCTAGTTCTTTGAGCATTTCGCAGTGATGTGTGTTGTAGTTGCATTGGAGAACAAAACGACAAATTGAATTGTAGAGGGTGTCAAGTTTGCGAAGGTGGGTTTGAGGTGCCGAGCCATATACTATGTCTCCATAGTCAATAATTGGCATTAGCATCTGCTGTGCGATACGCTTTCTGACCAGGAGACCTAGGGAGGATTTGTTCCTGTAAAGTACCCCTAGTTTGGCATAGGTCTTGGTTGTCAGGGTATCAATGTGCATTCCGAATGTTAAGTGGGAGTCAAGTATCAATGTGCATTCCGAATGTTAAGTGGGAGTCAAACCATAAGCCCAGGTATTTAAAACTAGTGACAGGGGTTAGGGTGGTGTTAGCGTTGGTTCTAATCAGGAGCTCAGTCACTGGAAGCTTTACAAATTTAGTCTTGGTCCCAAATACCATTGTTACAGTCTTGTCAGTGTTTAAAAACAGTTTGTTTTGGGAAATCCAGTTTTCGAGTCTCAAAAAGTCAAACTGAAGTATGTGTTGAAGGTCAGAGAGGCTATGGCTGTGTGCATGTAGGATTGTGTCATCTGCATACATGTGTATTGAGGCTTCCTTACAAGCTGTGGGAAGATCATTAATGAACACTGAGAAGAGTAGGGGCCCCAGAACAGAGCCTTGCGGGACACCACAGGTGATATCCAGGGGGTTGGAGTTAGAGCCTGAGATGGACACATGTTGGGATCTTCCTGATAGGTAGGACTGAAACCAGTTTAAAGCATGCTTCCCTATTCCAGAGCTCTGGAGTTTGTTAAGCAGGATAGCATGATCAACTGTGTGAAAAGCCTTTGCAAAATCTAGGAATACTGCACCAGTGAGATGTCCCCATTCCATTCCACACTGGATTTCATTGCAAACTTTTAGCAGGGTAGTTACCGTGGAGTGTTTGGGACGAAACCCCGATTGGAATTGGCTAGGGAAATTTGTCTTGGTATAGAAATCGCTTAATTGGGAGTGGACACATTTTTCTATGACTTTGGATAGAATTGGGAGAAGAGAGATTGGCCTGTAGTTTGAGACAGTGTTTTTGTCCCCACTTTGGAAGGTTGGGACAACTCTGGCAGTTTTCCAGGTCTTAGGGATATGGCCTGCAGACAGGATAGAGTTGACTATGGACGCAATTGGTTTGGCAATGGCTGGGTCACCAAGTCGTAGGAATCTAGATTATAGTAAGTCAGGTCCACATTGGCTGCTTAGTTTTAGTTTGAGGAGCGCTTGTATAATCTCCTCTTCAGATACTGGGCCAAATTGAAAATTGTGGGCAGTGTTGGGAGGGGGTGGGGCTATGTGTGTACTCCCAGGATGAGATTCAGATTTGTGGTTTGGGCTGCTAATAAGTTAGTGGCACACCCCACAAAGTAATCATTGAATGCATTTGAATGTCAGTGGGGTTTGTCAGAGTAATATCCCCCTTAGTGATATTACTTGGTTGTTGATGGTTAGGAGGCTGGAATATATTGTTGATAACCTGCCAGAAGTTAGCTTGGTTTGATGTATTTTGGTGGAGATTGTCAGAGTAATATTGTGCTTTTGCATGCCTTGTTTGCCTTGTGCACATATTCCGCATGCATCTGTAGTGATTGAGATCCTTGGTAGTGCCAGTTAATTTGTAGCTTTTCCACGAGGTATCCCTGAGCTGGTAGAGTGCAATAAGGTCAGTTGTAACCCATGGAAGGTGGCCCCCCCGTACCCTTTTTTTGCGTAGTGGAGCATGGGTATCGCAGAGTTTTAAGAACTCGGATTGGAAATAGTCGAGCGCAGAATCAGGGTCGGGAATTAAATCGATTCTGCGCCATGGGCAGTTGGTAAGGTCATCCAGAAACTGTTGTGGGTTAAAGTTTTTAAATGTTCTAGTGAGGAGAACTTTAGGGCTTGATTGGGGCGGTTTAATTTTCCTTACACAGTACACTATTGCATGGTCACTGAAAATGTCAGGAAGGATGCCAGAGGATTGGATTCTGCTGGGGTTTGAGGCGAGAATCCAGTCTAGCAAGGAATGGTTATGCGATTTCAGGTTTGTCCATGTGGGTTGGGAAATGAGTTGTGATAGGTTAAGTGACTTGAGTTGTATCTGGATTTTGTGGTTTTTAGGGTCAAGCCAATTGAAGTTGAAATCCCCAAGAACTAGCAGCTCACTCTTCTCATTCAGAGAGGAAATGGAGCCAAGAAATTGGGTGATATCAGTCAGGGATTGTAGAGGGGCTTTAGGGGGGCGGTAGATGCCAGCAACCAAGATGGGCTTAGAAAAGGGAAGGCAGATTTTGCCAACTAGAATTTCAAAAGAGGGTGGGCTTGGGGGGCAATTTAACAGTGTAAATTGTAAGGTGTCTGCAATATAAAATACCACCCCTCCTCCTCTCTTTGACCTATCTCTCCTAAAAATGGAGTATCCCTGAATGGCGATATTTGCATCAGGGATTTTAGGGGTTAGCCATGTTTCTGTAAGAACGATGGCTTTGGGTTTATGCATAAGGCACCAAGCCCTTAGTTCGTCCAATTTGGGCAGCAGGCTCCGGATGTTTATATGGGCGAGAGATAGCCCTTTTTGGAATTTAAATGTGGAATTCTCAGGGGCATGGGACAGAGCTGAAATGGGAGGACCTGGGTTAGGTTCAATATCACCTGCTAAGAGAGTAACAGTACGAGTAGGAATTTGGGTATTTGTTTGGAAGTTGTAAATTTGTGGTGTTTGCCATTAGAGTGAGCAGTGGTTGGTGTGCTGCTTTTTAGAGTTCTCCACCAACATTCAGTAGAGAGTGCAAGGCTTTTGAGTAGTCCAGGGTGATGTTGGGTGTGGACCAGGATGGAGGAGTTTGTAGTGTATAGAGGGAGTAACATCTCCATGAGGCCAGGAGAAAGAAAAAAAGTTACGATACATAGCAGGTTCATTATGCCAGAGTAGACAGGTTGTAAAATGCTGCAGGTTGTAAAACCGTTCATTATACCAACTCTAGAATTCTGCCTAGAGGCTGTTGTACTTTCAGAAATTCAAGAGTCAGACGTGAATAATGTAATAACAGTGGCTACTGGAGCCAGCACAGGGCAGGAATCCATGCAGAAGCGGGAGGAGTGGTGTAAACCGTACGGCATAGAGGTAATTCAATGCAGGATTGAGCTGCAGTTGTGGAGTTTCTGAGCAGGGAGTCAGAAGCAGAATAGAAAGGGGTGATGCAAACTGTGACTGTGGCTTACGTACTGTGGCATACAGTAATATTTCCATTTGCTATATATATATCTCAAAAGACAAAAAGGTGGAATGATTGAGCTTGAAAACAGGGAGGAAGGGTCACTAACCTCCAAGTTCTTTACCAACTGACTTGTACAAACACACACAGCCCTTGTAATCTTAGGATCATCCAACATATCATATATATTGTGTCAAAAAGAGTGCTACTAGGATTGTAACCTCATGTACAGTATAGAACAAAAGACAGAGGCCTAGTGCTACATCTATGTTGACATATTATATAGTTAAATACTTTATCTTCTCATACGCAAGGGTCATTCTTTGGCCAAAGTATAGGATTCTGAGTTTACAGAGGCTGTGTTACACAGTTACATAGTTACATAGTAGATGAGGTTGAAAAAAGACGTACGTCCATCAAGTGCAACCTATGCTAAAATTAGACAACAGATACTTTATTCTATATCTATACTTACTTATTGATCCAGAGGAAGGCAAACAAAAAACTCCAGAGTCATATCATCCAATGATATCTCATAAGGGGAAAAATACATTCCTTCCTAACTCCAAGAATTGGCAATTGGATTAATCCCTGGATCAACATCTTTCCCATGTATACTTATTTGGTATATCCCTGCATACCTTTCTTATCTAAAAAGATGTCCAACCTTTTTTTGAACAAATCTATTGTATCTGCCATCACAGTCTCCATAGGTAATGAATTCCACATTTTAACTGCCCTTACTGTAAAGAACCCTTTCCTTTGTTGCTGGTGAAATTTCCTTATCTCCAACCTTAAGGGATGGCCCTGAGTCCTTAGTACTGCCCTTGAGATGAATAGTTATTTTGAAAGCTCCTTGTATTGTCCCCGAATATATTTGTATATAGTTATCATATCCCCTCTTAGACGCCTCCTTTCTAATGTAAATAAATCTAATTTAGCTAGTCTCTCCTCATAAATTAGATTGTCCATCCCATTTATTAATTTGGTGACTCTCTCTAGTTCCATAATGTCTTTTCTTAGGATTGGTGCCCAAAATTGTACTGCATATTCAAGGTGTGGTCTTACTAGTGCTTTGTAAAGGGGCATAATTATGTTTACTTCCCTTCCATCAATTGCCCGTTTGATGCAAGATAAAATATTGTTTGCCTTTGCAGCTACTGCATGACTTTGGGCACTATTGCTAAGCCTGCTGTCTACAAGCACTCCTAAATCCTTCTCCATCAAGGATTCCCCCAATTTATCCCCATTTAATTTGTAATTTGCCTTTTTATTCTTGCTTGTGTGTTTGTTAATTTTAGTTGATAAAGCAACTTGGAGGTTAGTGACCCCTTCTCTCTGTTTGTAAGCTCACTCATTTCACCTTTACCCATAATTGCAGTTCTTACTAAGTACCTGTGAATGACCAGTCTATTAAAGACAGTTCTCCCTCCATTAGTGAGATTATGAGAGCTTTTTGCAGGTACAGCAGTGTTAGGCTACGGCCCCAGTCTTATCTGCTGCACGTACGCCTGGCGGCTCGGCGGCGCATGCACAGTTCAAAGCCACGTTGTACGGTCTGTAGGGGAGTGATGGGTTGCACAGGAAGACAAAATTCTTGTCTTCCCTGCCAGCGTACACGTCATCGCGCTTTGCGCGCCCATACACAAATGGCCACTGGGGCCTGCCCCATAGAGGGCTGTGCTATGGTGTATGGCACGCACGCCATAGCGCGCGCCGCAGCGGCTACTGGGGATCTAGCCTTCAGACTTACAGGAGGGCCATATAGTGATGTGGTCGTAGGCTTAAAATACTTTGGCCAAAGAATTGAACTAAATGACTCTTGCTTATGTAACAGTGTTTACCTCCCCCCCCTCTCCCACTCAATCGCAGATAGGGGCCAGTATGGGGTGTGTGGTGCTTATGCCTGCTGGCAACAGGAGGGCCGAGTCGTCCGCGATGACTTGGGGTCACAGGAACAGGCTTCTGGGGTTCATACCCCACATAATACTTAGCAGTGCAGCGCCTCCATCTGCCGTAGGCTCCAGGGAAATGGAGATGATTTCCCACGGTAGAACTGATTACCTCTCCCCCCAGTTAGATCACACACCAGGCCGGAGGTATATTGCAAACAGGAACGGTTTATTACTACGGTCTGCAGTAACACAACAGCTACTCAGCAGTCTTCTGCCGGATACAGTCTCTGTGATCAGCTATCACTGAAGATGGTCCCTGGACCATCACTGCAGGCCAAAGGCACCCGTCACCGTCCTTGCTCTTCCCCACCTCCCTAGCGGAGGCACAGGTATTGGTCCACACTCACTCCTTCCTCCAGGGAAGAGCACATGGGAAGGCCCTAATATCAGGCTCCCAGTCATGTGACCTGCCTTCCTCATTGCGAAGGAACAACCTCCACTTTAGGGTGGTCCTGCCCTTAAGTACAGCCAGAAGGCGGGCACCCCGTTGTCCCAGCTACAACAGGATGTGCCACCCTCTGCTGTCACTCAAATGCAGTACCAAAGGGTACTAGGGTTTATTGCCAGTCCATTAGGTAGAATAGTAGCCAGGGGGTACCCCACTACACCCTCCCTCTGGTGAATTCCCAACGACCCCGCTTGGGTCCTAAATTTTTGGGTATCATCTCTGATGAAACCTGAACAAACAAAATAACATTTCACATAATCATCCATTACTATGCATGATATACATTTTCAATGGGAAAAACAGCACATGTCATGTATTCACTAAACACATACTGTATAAAATGCTGTAATATTAACGTAGGTTCCTCCAACATGGAGAACCCTTTCTTCAGTAATAGTGCTCAGGATCAGGCTTTCGCACTAACGCTCCTGACTCATCAGTGACTGTAATGGAGAACAGCCTTTTAGGATTTCTTTCTGAGATGTACTCCCCCTTGTCCAAATACACTGATCGCCCTACCTTCCAAACTTGCACTAGATACGCTACCCGCTCATGTATATTGTGAAAGGTACTTCTGTTGTGCTCTAGTACGTAAGCCTTTACAGCTTCCACTAGCCATTTTTCCCGGTTGGCATAAATTTCCCTCATTATCAGCTCAGGGACATATGGATACTCAAACCCATGAGAGCTCCGAGATATTCTGTAATATATGCCGTTCAGCTCGGCTAATCTTAGTGAGCCGACAACCTTCAACTCTACCTGGCAAGAACCATTACAAGGGTTCTTGCACCGGCGGTACATAATTGGCAGCAGTATTACCCGTAGGCTGTATGTGACCAGCTATAATGTCTGCTTCTATTCTCCTCATCTCTCGTGCAGCCTCGTCAGAACTAAACACTCCTTCCACCCACCAATCATCAACTATGGTCTCGGTTTCGAGTAAGAACCTTGTGCGGTTCATAAAGGGTACGTATCCCTGAAACCCATAATGCCACCATGGTAGTAAACTAACGGACTTGGTTACAGCTAACCATGTTTGTGAGGTAGTGTCGGTGGAGGTTGAAATATCGGATGTGACAGACATAGCATAATGACTAAATCCACTATTTACACTGCATATATCTACATCATCAACAATATTACTATCATCGGCAATATTATGATCATCAATCAACATTGTATTCCCGTAAGACCAGTCCTTCCAGTCTGAAGAGGGAATATGAGTCTTAGAGGCCGATAGACATACACAGAGCAAGGATACTCTGACGCATTTCGTCCTAGGCATAGGACTTTGTCAAAGAGTAACTGGTCTGACCAACAGGGGATCCATAAATAGGTATAACCAGAATCTAATTGGTTGAAACATAGAGGGTGGGTCTGAAAAAACACACCTGATGAATACCCCTGATGAATAATAGGTCTCAACCAGCAGAGTACAAGAGAGTAACATTATAACTCAGAATACTGGTTAGATCTATGAAAGGTAATCACCTGATAAGTAAACAAACAACATAAAACAAATATTGAATTACAAACATAACCGATAAAGCTAACTATTATAAACAATAACAAGTAAAATAAAAATCATCTGGAATACTTGGGACCCCTGGTTAGGAAGATAAATCCAAAAGAGCCATGCCCCAGCGCCATGAGGACCCCCCCACACCCCCCGGTCCCCGGGGGGGAGTGGCGGGGAGGCATCTGCGCGTCTCCCCCCTCCCTACACCATCACCCCCTCCCTCCCCCCCCCCTGTCTGTCTCCCCCCCTCACCTCTCCCTCCCCCCTCCTTTCTCCCCTCCTCTCTTCTCCGCATACTGAAGGAAACGGGAAAATGTTATTGGTCACTGTTAGATTGTAACAAGTCATAGTGTCATGGGCTCATGACACCCCTGTATGTACTGTAACTTTTGAAAGTGTCCAATAAAAAAACTGTTATAAAAAAAATAAAAATCATTCGGTGACGTCAAACTGCGGAGGTAAGTATCTCTGGAAGCAGGGGGTTCCCGGAGCTGAAATGAATGGGGTTCAGATCCATTAATCTCTGCCTGTCTTCGCAGTACAAGTTTTCATTTTTTTCTATTTAAGTTTTCGTATGGAAATGTTATTTTTGCACATTTTTATAATTTTTTTAAATAAAACCCTGCTAACCCCCTGCTTCAATCATATGTAAAAAAACAACAACAAAAAACAATTGGATTGCTCCTTTAACACCAATTTCAGGGTCTAGATCAGTGTAATACCAATATATAGGGGAAAATAGAAAGAAGACCAGAGCACTGCAGCCAAATTGAATATTGAAACTCAGGAACCCAGAATCTTCCGGATTTTTTTGGCTTTCAATACGAGTTTGTCCTAAATGAAGCCGTTACTTATTTTTCATATTCCGGGGTCTTGAGTTTCAATATTCAGTTCGACTGCAGTGCTCCGGTCTTCTTTCTATTTACCCTGCATCTTACCTCCCGAACGCAGGCACACAGGGCGGTCTTATATCCATTGGACTCCAGCTGCTGCCAAGCGAATCTGATAACAGTCGCGAGCAGCATACTAGGAAATCCTTATCACCGAGCAATCCAGAGATAAGAGAGGTAAGCAGATATTCATTGCGCTTCATGTTTTACATGTCCTGGACAGGTGTTGCATTTATTTATAGGAAACTATATGACCCATAATCCCGACCTACGATTATTACTTCGCTATACCTGAAGCTCCATGGAGCATTTTTTGTTTTTAATACCAAATATATATTCTGACTCCAAAAAACTGTTCATGGTCCCAAGGTACAACAAAATATACGGCCGATCCTCCTTCTCTTACCGTGTACCCCACACCTGGAACAGTCTACCGGAGACTCCCACTACCGCCACCAGTCTAAGTTCTTTCAAAAGTAAAGCTGTGTCACATTTTAATCTGGTCTGTAACTGCTACATACACCTATAATATATATTATCTTTAACTGTGCATGCAATGTCTTGTATATAATGTACTGTATAAACCTTTTCACTTAATGTAACTATTTCTAACAACGTATCTGTCATCATACTGTAACTCCGTGCCCAGGACATACTTGAAAACGAGAGGTAATTCTTAATGTATTACTTCCTGGTAAAACATTTTATAAATAAATAAATATACTTAACATCACGTTATTGGCAGATAACACAACATTATGCTACAGTAATGTGACATTAAACATATGCTTAATGCTGTTGTGCATATAATTAGCTGTGAGGATATGCGCTTACCTCAGGGAAAGTAATGCCCGGTCCTGTTTATAGGTAATGTTACATTATGAGACCGGATTTAACGGAACTCAGTGAATCGGGGCCTTAGTGTTTTGAACTAGTTTAGCAACCCTTTAAAAAAAAGTGCCCTATTATCTCTCGACTCCTCTTCTCCACTTTTTAATATAAACTATTATTTAATTAGTACTGTCTACCAAAAAGCTGTCATGGAGAAGATCTTGGTCCTATTCATTTGAATGAAGCTGGACGGTTCTTGAGCACTGGTAAGACATTGGGGTAGATCTGCAGAAGTTCGGTAAATATTTCACTTTAGTTATGTGCTAACGAGGATCTTCAAAGCTCACTAATGATGCGTTAAGTGCTGTTTTCAGCCGAAACGAGCTCATCGTTGATGATCATAATATTGCCGATGATAGTAATATTGTTGATGATGTAGATATATGCAGTGTAAATAGTGGATTTAGTCATTATGCTATGTCTGTCACATCCGATATTTTCACCTCCACCGACATTACCTCACAGACATGATTAGCTGTAACCAAGTCCGTTAGTTCACTACCATGGTGGCATTATGGGTTTCAGGGATACGTACCCTTTATGAACCGCATATGGTTCTTACTCGAAACCGAGACCATAGTTCATGATTGGTGGGTGGAATGAGTGTTTGGTTCTGATGAGGCTGCACGAGAGATGAGGAGAATACGTTAGTGCTAATGATATGCAAAAGAGGCGTTCCCTCTAACAAGGGATATAAGCATATCCTCAGAGCTCCGTTACGCCTCGTCCCCACTGCTCGCGGCTGCGCGCACTAAGGCAGTGCGCGGCACAAACAAGATACGGCCCTCTATGGGGCCAGCCCCAGTCACTGCCTGCGCGCGCCTGCATAAAGCGCGATGCTCAACCCCCTTTACCAAAAGACAAGATTTTTGTCTTTTAGCGCGGTGGCTGAGCAATGGCAACGTCACAGAGGTGGTCAGCCAATGAGGGCGAACCAGATGCGTGACGGCCACCCCCCCGCCGACACCTCCCCTGTCGTTAGTGATCTGAAGTCCTTCAGATTGCTCAGATGCAGGGAACGAGCGCTGCCAGGCGCCCCATCGCACACGTGACGCACGCACTGGAGCCGTAGCCTTCTAGGTAACGCAGGTATTTAACGTAACGTTAGTTTGGTCAGAGCAAAAGGTGCCGTTAATCACATCCAGACCCTGAAATAGGTGTTTTACAGGGTGTGGATGAGTGTAAGACCACAGTTGGGTATGATTTAACCATCATATTGTTATTTACAGCATCCTTAGTCTCCTGTCTTCTCTTTTTTAGGTTCATTAAACAACTATTCTGGGACCTGATAGAAGTAACGCCATGTTTGGGTAAGACAGGCATAACACCAGGTTATTTGAAGCTAACGCAAGGCAGTGCTAATTTGACATGGCATTAAGCCTGTGCTTATGAGATCACTAACGAACGTTGTTTTTGCATATACTTAGCTTTGTGGATAACCGTTAAACTCAGGGAAATGAACGTACGTTACCTATTTAGATAATGTCACGTTAGTAGCCCAGATTTAATGAACTTCGTTCTGGGGATCTACCCACAGTGAGAAGCAGAATAGCACATAGTTACTGATTCCGTCACTTCTATTAACCTGAATGGAACTGAATATGTTGTTAACCATGTTACCAGCTTCCTACAATATAGAAAACAAGGTACTTTCTTTCTCTCTCTCTCTCTCTCTCTCTCTCTCTCTCTCTCTCTCTCTCTCTCTCTCTCTCTCTCTCTCTCTCTCTCTCTCTCTCTCTCTCCTCTCTCTCTCTCGTTCTCTCTCTCTCTCCTCTCTCTCTCGTTCTCTCTCTCTCTCTCTCTCTCTCTCTCGTTTCTCTCTCTCGTTTCTCTCTCTCTCTCTCTCTCTCTCTCTCTCTCTCTCTCTCTCTCTCTCTCTCTCTCTCTCTCTCTCTCTCTCTCTCTCTCTCGTTTCTCTTTCTCTAGCAATTTGTATACTACTGCTGCCATCAACTGGTGCATAGTGGTCACAGTCTGTGTTTATCTGTGTTTACCTGAGTATTTGCATATGCTCTTCTATGCTTCCTCTGGACCACCTCTGCTGTCTTTATGTGCTTTGGTGTATTCATCATTTCTCCATCTCCCTTTTTTCCCCATGCTCTGTCTTTTTCTGCAGTCCCCTCTCTCAGTGGACTTTACTCCATATTTGTATTTTTTTATACAGCTAAACAAGTGTAACAGGGTATGTCCCATTATGCCTTTCTTTTCCCCTGTTATCCCTGTTATGTAAGTCCTGTTAGCTGCAGACAGTAACAGGTTAAATCTATGGGCTCCTGACCCCCCTTATGAGTGATAGAAGTAAGGTGGTGACTCATGGCCTGTGTCACCTATCAGGGATAGGTATAGACCATGAGCATGCCCCTTCTTGAGTCTCCTAGGAGGGTTTGACCAAGTTAGAGAGAGTCCTGCTTGAGCTCTTGATGAGAGAGGAAGCAGAGAGCTGTGAGTCTCTCCTATGGCAGGATGAGCGTGCTCACCCCAGCCTTTGGTTGGGGGAACATCATACACCGCTGTGATGAAGAACTGCAGTGAGTGCCAGCCTGAATAAAGATCCTGGAGCCCACTACTGCTGGAGGCACTAAGCACCATGAGAAGAACCAGAGGAAGGACCTAAGCCTGTCCTGATCTCCACAATACCGCAGATCAACTCAGCTCTCCAGACCCTAACAGGTATCGCACCACACACTAGGTAGCATATGCTGTGTAATCTCCCAGGGGGTGTGGGGGGGGGGGGTACAGTGCTACACAAGATTTAGAGTAAGTGCCACACAGCTTTCACTTCCCAAAATAAAACTGGCACTGTGTTTGATATTAAAAAAAAATTGCTAAGTTCATAACGAATTTGGGCAAAGGTCTTTGGACTGTATTAAAAATCTAAACAATATTTATGCTGTAAAATTAGAAGGCTGAGACTTTGAAAATAATACATCCTTTTTTATTTGTATAGAAAGTGGAATTGTACTGTTCGAAATAAAAAGTAGTGGTATTCTCACTTTTGTGCCATCACACCCCAACCACTATTTGCGCCCAAATAAACGTTCCTAAAAGCAAACAGGTAAATAATTTGTTGGTAAAATGAAAATTGGATGTAAAAAAGGAGTACTAATGATGCTTACAAACATATGCTACCAGGTAACTTATGAAAGACTTTCACTAAATGCATCTTGGGTCCTATTATGCTGCACTGACAGCCAAAGTTCTGTGAGGAAGATCATGTGACAGGCAGGCACTAGATTCAATTGGTTAACTACTAGAGAGGGCAGGGCTCAAAAAGGGGAAGGGGGTGTGACTTTGTAAATTGTATTGTATGTCTTTATTTATATAGCGCCAAAAGTGTACTCAGCGCTTCACAAAGAACACAGTACAGGGAATTATAATAATACATTAAGTGCAGCAAAATCAGACAATAGGAAAGGAAATCCCTGCCCTGAAGATCTTACACTCTAAGAGGTTTGATGGGAAACTTACAGAGACAGTAGGTGAGGAAATAAGTGCTGTTAAATGGTTGCTATAGGAACAAAAATGCTTGTTACATTAAAATACATTAAAAAGTCTTTAAAAAAAAATTTTTTAAATGCCACAAGTATTTTCTCATAGTACAGAGCTGATTTATTAAAAAAAACAAAAAAAACACACACATGTGTTATATTGCTTGAACTGCAACTTTAAGCATCAATCACCATTATTTAAGCGTTTCATATTCTGTGGTCACAGGTGGAACTGCATCTTTAAAATCCTGGCCACTTCTGTGGGTGACCTAGCACCATCTCCATGTCACCTTCAGCAAATCATTGCTAGCTTGTATGCTGTATGAAACAGGAAACATTATCCCCATGGTTGCTGCAGAATCAGGAAAAGCAGTGCCAGTAAATACCAGTATATACGTTCAGGGCCACCGACAGATTTCTCGGGGCCCAGGACTAGAGTTACTTCCGGGGCCCCCCTCGCTCCCCCCCGTGCCGGCGGTATTGCCCCCTCCCCCAACCCCCCATTTGACACTTCACGAGCCTCCTCTATTTCCCCCCCTCTTCCCATGTATTGCTCTCCCCTCCGTCTCACTCCCTCTTCCTCAATCACCCCCTGTCACTCCCCCCCCCCCACGCTTCACATGTATTTCTCTCCCAATGCGTCTCACTATTACTCCCTCTTTTCCTCCCTCCCTCCTCTCACTCGCCCCCACCGTCAATTACCCCACTAATCCCCTCCTCCCCACAAAATACATATTAAAAAGACCCCCGCTCTCCCCCAAAACATTTTTTTAAAAAACCCGCTTCCCCCAATACATATTAAACTACCCCTGCACCCCCCCAATACATATCAAAATCCCCTGCTCCCCCCCCAGTACATATTAAAATCCCCCTGCTCCCCCAAGGAATTTGCAGCATGTCAATTAACCAGTCTCCACCTGGCTAATCAGACAGATTAAAAAGCCTCCTGCTGGGAACTGACAGAGAGACTCCTGAGCACAGTCACAACTGTATTGCCACCATAGGAGATAATTGTCTTGAGCACACAAAAGGACCGTGTGCTGACATCAAGTCACCAGGGACCAGACCTCTATTCCAGGGTGCAGCGAACCAGGGAACCCGCCAGAGGCTGGCCCCTCAACGGGTTGGTAAGAGGCTTTGCCTCCCAGCCCTACAGATAGGGACTGGGGATGCGAGTTAACCCTTACGAAGGGATAGACTGTTTATTTCTTTGTGTATATATATATTGCCTTAAAATGTATCACTTAAAGTCACGGGTTGAATAAATGCCACTGTTTAATTTCTCTCAAACCAGTCTCCCTGGTCATACCGCTGCACATGTCTCTTACACCTTTCCTACCCCAACAGTGCAGAGAGAAAAGGGTGGGAACCTCAGTCCAATGGTCATGCCCACCTTTCATTATCACTTAGGGCTTCAGTTTTGCAGCCACGAGACCCCTATAATGTTTATGCAAAGTCCTGAACAACACATAAAAGAGAGGCGTCATCGAAAATCAGACTAACATGGATTCATTGTTCTTCTTATGCTTGCAGTGATAAATAAAATAAAAAAGGTTAATAGCACGTCAAAGTGGCAGAAATGTGAAACACTTAAAAAGTTAGCATTTTATGGAATAATAGGTACAATTTAAGGGGATGTCTACTGTGATAACATGCTACTTTATGAGTTTTACCTACAACGGGGACGGAACTAACGTTGGTGCAGCAGGTGCAAGGCACATGGGACACCGTTTACCCTAAGGGGCCCATTGCATGCTGTAGCGCAGGGGTGCAAGATTTTCTGGGGGGGGCGCAGTGCTTAGAGGCCCCGTGCTCTTCCCCACAACATTTAAATTAAATGCATGGGGAGTGCGGAAGGCCTCTGTATGCCTCTTACCTGCTCTCCGGCGGCTTCTGGCGATGCGTCGCCATGACAACGCGTCGCCATGACAATGCGTTTTGAAATGACGCCAGAGGGTCAACTGGCAACGCGTTTTCATGGCGACGCAATGTCAAATGACGCTGCTGATGCCGGAGAGAAGGTAGGGGGGAGGCGATCATGCAGGGGGGTGCAAAGAAAAAAGTTTGTGCACCCCTGCTGTAGAGGATGAGGGAGCAGAACCTTTCAGACTCTGCGTTCTCCTGGCTAAAAATATTCTTGTACCAGGGCCCCCTTTTCACTAGTTCCTCCTATGGCTCTCAAAGCAATAAGCCATGTCACTTTTAATAAGGTATCCTGACAAACAATTTGGCAGCCATAAAGATCTATTACACGGTGATTACCATCATGGACAATTTATGAACTCTGATCGGTAGGAACATGTTGGTGATATCCTCATGACTTACCCATGCCTCGAATTCGGATGTTGAGTTTTTCTCCATAACACGACTATCACAGCAATCAAAAACATAACACCCATAAATAATACACATACAATGTCTTGGAAGAAATTGGTTGCAGCTTTATTTATAAATACAAAATCTGACCAAACAAGGGGTATTGCTCCACCCACAATAATATAAAGTGAGGGGGATACCCTCAGTTTGTTCCTCTTCATGCCAACAGCCACCCAGGCCACTTGGTCCCAAACACACAGCATCACTGGAAGGACACGGCCACCCGATCCAGGTATGACACCGCCTTCGCAATAACCACCAATTGGGGAGGTACCTTAGACCTCCCATAAGAAGCCAACATTACCGCCATGCTGCAACAACGAACTTGATACCCAAATTCTTGAAAAATAGGAAGGGAGGGTGGGACGTCAATCTGGTCCAGATGACAAAGAGGTAGGTGCATCCTTTGGCCCCTGCATACCCTTCCTTCACTCCTCCCTCCATCTTCCACCAATCAAATCACACCCTTAAATCCCCTCCCCCCCCCCCCCCCCCCTTGGCATCAGTCATGCTACCCCTTAAGCTAGGGCCTCTGGACTTTCTTTCTTCATTGACTTGTATTGGGATGAGTACATTCTTTTTCAGTGTGTAAATAGGTCAGTGGTTTTCAACCGGGGTTCCGGAAGCACCCCTCAGGAGTTCTGCGGCCGCCAGAGGGGGAGAGCTGGGACAACTCTCCCAGCTGTCCCAGGACCGGCGGCGCGGCGGCACCCCAAGCAGCAGTGACCTGGCGGCTCCACATCTAAGAAGCAGCAGCTGTCAACTCACTGCTATTCTTCTCTCTGCCTGCTCCGGTTGGCGTGCACACTCGCAGGGAGGGAGTGGAGGGGGGGGGGACAGGAGGTCAGTGTGTGTGTGTAATTGGGGGTGTGTGTGTGTGTAAGAGGTAGTTTGTGTGTGTAAGTCGGAGAGTGTGTGTGTAAATTGGAGTGTGAGTGTGAGTGTGTGTGTGTGTGTGTGTGTGTGTGTGTGTGTGTGTGTGTGTGTGTGTGTGTGTGTGTGTGTGTGTGTGTGTGTGTGTGTGTGTGTGTGTGTGTGTAAGTGTGTGTGTGTGTGTGTAAGTGGGAGTGTGTAAGTGGGAGTGTGTGTAAGTGGGAGTGTGTGTGTAAGTGGGAGAGTGTAAAGTGTGTATGTATAAGTGGGAGAGTGTAGTGTGTGTGTGTGTGTGTGTGTGTGTGTGTGTGTGTGTGTGTGTGTGTGTGTGTGTGTGTGTGTGTGTGTGTGTGTGTGTGTGTGTGTGTGTGTGTGTGTGTGTGTGTAAGAGGGAGAGTGTATGCACGCGCGCAAGGGGAAGAGTGAGAGGGAGGTGCGTAAGGAGGAGAGTGAAAGGGAGAGAGATGGAGGCGACAGGAGGGGGGATAGATGGGGGAAATGGGTGTAAAGATGGAGCAACGGGGGCACGAGAGACAGGGGGCGAGGGTTGGGGTTCCCCAGAATTTCAAAATCGAATTCTAGGGATCCCTAACCAAAAAAGGTTGAAAACCACTGAAATAGGTATTAGTTGGCCACTATGGTTAATGCCCAATCAAGTGCATTTTGTTTTTTACTCTAATGACCCTTACATACTGAAGGTAATTGCCATTTAGTAAGTCCGTGCCATAGATCTTTATGGCTGACAAATAGTTTTTCTAGATTTCTTAATGTTCACGATATATCTTACCAATGTCAATACTTTATTATCGTTCATATTTATTATTGTACATGTCATGAACACAACACCTGTGAGCAACAGTCAACACAGAAATACATACACCGAACTGGGTAATTGGGGAATTCCCTGCAGGTCCAGGTGCAGGGACCTCCGTGAGGATATTTTCCCTGTTCTTCTCCCACTCAGCAACAGCCAAAAACCATAGAACTGGTCTTCAGGCCTGAAAGTGGCACTGGAACGCTAGTTATCAAATAGCCACAGACATAGAACTAACTAGGGGCCTCGCTTCCCACCTTTTATACCCCATGGCACACCACGGATACATTAAGGCTGGGTGCCTTCAATATAACCCAGCCCCTGATTGATGGGAGGAAATGGAACATAACTTTGGTTACATAAAAAGAGTTACATGGAAAGGCCACATGAAACTTTACAACATTTCTCCTGAACACAGAGTTAGCCCCTGGTCCCTGAAGTTTTGGAACCAGGCTACATAATACTTAGGTATCTATAACATAATACAAATGTATTGTTGACAGGTAGGGATAATGGCGGGCGTAACCTTTATTAAAAGGAGTCAAACCTACCCCTACCGTCACAGTTACCACCTATTAGACTCCTCAGGAGGTCGTAACATCTGTAATTTCTTGCTGCAATGTGTTTTATCCAGGGCCGCCGACAGGGGGGGACAGCCGGGACAAGTGCCCTTGAGAAAGGGCTGCAGAGCCTGAAACGCGTGGGAGAATTGTCCTGTTTTGTTTTCATGTTTTTAGTTTTTTAGATATGTAATCAATAAACTTTTTTTATTTTTTCCTACTTGGTGAGTTGATCGGTGCTTATTTTTTGGATTTTCCGCTTGTCTACCAATTTTTACTTACCTTCATTGTTTGCCGATTGGAGTGACGCACATCCGCAGCGCAGGTACCTTGGATACACGTGATGCATCACGGGAGAACGCCGGCGGAAGACGGGCACCTCCACGTGTAGCAGCAGACCGAGCACCAGTCAGGAGCTTTCCCGGACGGACTGAAGCCCTACCATCATTGTGGCTCCAGCACTCGGGATCTCCGTGGCATTAGCAGAGGAGTCAGGTATTTACTTACATACCGCCGGATTAGAGGGGATGCAGAAGGGAGGACCGGGAACTACACAGTGGATCGGGGAAGCAGAGGTACTGTTTACTCACGGCTTCACTTTCCCCACCAGTTCCCTTACTAATGTCCATCTTTCCCTTACAGTCTCCTAAAAAACTCTCAACATACCGTGACAATATCCAATATCCATCATTTGTGACTTACCTGTTTGACGCTACCTGATGAAAAGCCGCACTATATTATTCAGTTAATATCTATGGACATCATTTTGGGTTTTTCAGATTTGCTCTGATTATTCCCACTCTAATTTTTGGAGCTGCAAGTAGTTTTCCCCTATATTACATAATACATAGGTATCTATAACATAATACAAATGTATTGTTGACAGGTAGGGATAATGGCGGGCGTAACCTTTATTAAAAGGAGTCAAACATACCCCTACCGTCACGGTTACCACCTATTAGACTCCTCAAGAGGTCGTAACATCTGGAATTTCTTGCTGCAATGTGTTTTATCCAGGGCTGCCGTCAGGGGGGGACAGCCGGGACAAGTGTCCCGGGCCCGGTGGCGGCTGGGATCCCGACGTCCGGACAAAGCAGTTGCCGCCAGGCCCCCGGCTCTCCCCATCTGCAGGCCTCTTCCTCTCTCTCTGTCCGCCAGGCCCTCTGACGTCAGTGCGCGACGGGCCTCTCTGACATCGGCGCTCCGGAAGTAAGCTTGGTCCAGTTTTCGGCGCACGGCTACATGAGTGGGAGGCCCGGCGCATGCTGTAGTCAGAGGTCCCAGCGTGGGACAGAGAGAGGAAGAGGCCTGCAGGTTGGGAGAGATGGTCAGGCAGAGCAGTTCCCGCCGGGCCCCCTGTAGTCACCGGCCCCCTGGCCCCTTCCCCGGCAGTCACCAACCCCCCCCCCCCACTGGCAGTCACCGGTCCCCCCCCCCTGCCGGCAGTCACCAGTCTCCCCCCGGCAATCACCACCTCCCCCTCCGGCAGTCACCGGCCCCCCTGCAGTCACTGGGCTCAGCCTCACCATCCCCAAGGTAAGTCTATTTTTTAATATGAATTTGGGTGGGAGTGTTTTTATATGTATTGGCTTTTTTTAAATATGTATTGGGGTCTTTTTTATATGTATTGGGGGCTTTTTAATCTGTATTGGGGGCTTTTTTATATGTATTGGGAGCTTTTTATATATATTGGGGGCTTTTTATATGTATTGTTTTTTTTAATATGTATTGGGGGCTTTTTTGTATGCATCAGGGCTTTTTAATAAGTATTGGGGGCTTTTTTATATGTATTTTTTAATATGTATTGGGGGCTTTTTTATGCATGGGGGCTTTTTAAATATGCATTGGGGACATTTTTTTAATATGCATTGTGGGTCTTTTTTTTCATATGCATTTGTTTTTTTATACTGTATATGTATGGGGGTTATATGTATTGGTTTTTGTTATATGTATTTGGGGGGGGTTGTATGTATTTGGGGTGGGGTGGGGGCTGTATATATTTGGGGGATTGGGATTTTTTTTATGTATTTAGGGGTGGGAAGTTTTTTGCATTGAGGGGTGGGTTTTTTTGGTATATATTTTGTGGGGGGAATCGTGTGAGGGGGGAGAGAATGAGTGAGGAAGGGGATTTAATGAGAGTGGGGTAGTTGACGGACGGGGGGTGAGAGGAGAGAGGGGGTGAGTGAGGAAAAGAGGGAGTAAGAGTGAGACGCTGGGGAGAGAAATACATGTGAGCCGGGGGGGATTAAGTGAGAGTGGGGTAATTGAGGAAGGGAGAGTGAGAGGTGAGACGGAGGAGAGAGAAAGAAATACATGGGAAGAGGGAGGGAAATAGAGGGGGCTTGCGAGGTGTGAAATGGGGCTCGCAACACTGCCGTTGGGGGGGCTCTGATCAGAACTGTAGTCCTGGGACCCGGGAAATAAGTCGGCAACCCTGGTTCCATCAACCCCACCCCTGCAGTGTTTATGACTGGACAAAGGAATTTCAAAGCCCAGCTCAATTCATTCAGAACCCCTTTAGTCTACATCTGCGTCGTCCCAAAGCCGGACAGCCGAAGGGCTGCCAAAGGGTGTCACCGTTTGCTGCTGTTTGGTAATGTTACAGCTGCTTATCGTTTCCGAAACTCAACAACCCTCTCATCCATTGTACCCAATGTCTACTTACCCTGCCTGTAGATTGTAAGCTCTTTGAGGCAGGGCCTCTTCTAACACATTGAATGTCTATTTTACCTCTTCTAACACAATTTTAATCCTGTCTGTAAATGTTACTTATGCCCATAATCATATCTGTGACTGTCCGTTAAAGCAGGGGTGCGCAAACTTTGTGCACTGCGCCCCCCTTGCCTGCCAGCCCCTGGGACCACACACACCCCTTACCTAAAATCTGGCATCAAATGACGCGTGGAGTCACATGATGCGACCCGTGGCGTCGTTTGGTGCCACGTTGCCATGGCGATGCGTTGTCAATGACAAGGTAGCAAACACTGCAGAGGTCTCATGCGATCCCCGCCCCCCCAGAAAAATCTTGCACCCCCCACTTTGCGCACCCCTGCATTAAAGAATGTGTATTACCTTTGTTCATTTAATGCAACCATTTATTACTATAACTCTGGCTTTTCCTGTCTGTCTCTTGTGTAACATAATAATATTGTATTTAATTTGTAGTTATTCTCAAACTGACTGTAAAGTATTGTGATGCCCCCTTAAGTGGAGGTCTGTATTTACTTAAAGAATAGATGATGATGTGTAAGGCTTCTGCTCGATCTGTGCTGGGTTTTGCTTCCAGTTCATGTTTTCCAGGCTGCCTGCCCTTTCTGTTCTATTTGGCCATTTTGGTTACTGGCAGCCTTCTATATAAGGCTGCACTTCCTGGTGGGTGTTGCCGAGCAAAGTTCTGTGTGTTTGCAGCTCCTGTCGGTCTTTGCAGTTACGCCTTAACATCTTGCCTGTTTTGAATTCCTGTTGCTGACCCCAGACCATGACCCCGACCTCGCTGCCTGCCGCCTGCCCTAACCTCCGCTTGCCTCCTCGACTTTGCACCTCTGCTACCAGCCCTGACCTCTGCCTGTCCGCTGGACTTTGCAACTCTGCCGCCAGCCTTGACCCCTGCTTTCATACCGACTACGGATACTCTTATCTCTGTCCCTGGGTTGTGGTCAGTTTATTTGCATCCTTACCTCAGCCCTGAGGGTCCACCTCCTGATGAGCACTGTCACATGATGATGATGATGATTCTGCTTTTGATAATCAAATGCATTGTATTTATGCTCAGAAACTTTGCCCCTTTGACAAGAACAGGCAAATCATTTCTGGGTGGTTCTCATCTCCCACACCAATCTTTTGTGACATATATGACTGGGCGAGAGAATGATTTTAAACTTAAATGAATGTGAGAGTATAAAATACCCTATAACTCTCTCCCTGTAACCCCTAGAATAATGCTACCCTCATCATTGCATTCAGATGATTTTAATGCATGCCTGGACATCTGTCTTTATAGGGCTAATTCTAATGTTTGAGAGGTACATAAATATCTGAAATATACAACACAGACACCCCCTCGCATTTAATATTGTTGCACACGCCTCATTTTGGCCGCCTTAAATCTAGATTTATTATTATTGTGAATTACATCAGATTTTAACGATCATACATTTTAAAATCTGCAATGAAATAGAGAGTGCCCTTTCTGTCACATTTTATCTGCTAGCCAGACCAATCTCAGGAATGCACCCGATAACTTATTCATCGTGTCAAATGTCTAGTACATCTGCACACTGTCACTATGCACTACAATTATAAACCTATAATTTTTTCATTGTTTTATTGGCCCAATAATGCAGAGACCATGTAACCTCACATAGAAAAATAGGTATTTTTAAAATGAAAGTTAACCGCTTGGATGCTTATTCTTAACACAACTAAATAGGTTACAGGCATTAATGTGACATCACGTACCAGTATATATAGTGGGGGGGGGGGGGGAGGGGGGTTTACAGTGTTGATTTGTGCTCCCTGTAATATAAAAAATGAGAAAAAAGTATGGAAAATCACTCATTACCTCATACAGATAGCAATCATGGTGCACATGGGCAAACCGGTCATCACCAAAAAAATGCCCAGGTGGAATAAAATGAAAAATAGAAGGTACAGTAGTATTTTTTTTAATAAATTGCTTTTTTCCCTAATTCAGTGCTTGGGGGACCTTCCTTTTTTCTTATAATATAGAAAATACACTGGCGACACACTTTATTCGAGCTTGGCTAGTCCCACGAATTCGGGTATACCCGGGTGTATTGAGGTTTGTGACTGTTTTCTGCCCGAGTGCATTGAGGTATTTTCTAAGCTGGGATTGAAGCATTTTATTCCCGCTGGCTGCAATACTGCACAGTATATATATATATATACTGCATTACAATTCATGAATTTATGCCATCTGGTAGACACGCGAAGCATTGCAGCCTATTAAATTCTAATCATTATCATTTAACAGATCAGCCGCCCGTCAGCCAGGCATGAACCCAGGCTGGGAAGGCAAACACAACGGGGCTTGTCAGAGGTGAGGAGCGGCGCATTCCAGGTATCTGCCAGGTACATACTGGGTATTTGCTCGAATAAAGTGTGTCGGTGCAGTAGTATTACAGATATTATTAATATATCTGTGCTATGCTTCTGTATCATATCTCGTTGGTTTGTAGCTGGGTCTCTTTTTTTTAACTTGAAATAAAGAATTGGAAGAAAGAAACCGTTGTCCTTGTGATACCTTGAACCTACTATGAGGACACAAATAATCCAAACGACACTGTACATTTTTTTTAAAATTATTATTATAGCCTCAAGAATAGATGACAGAATGATAACTAATAAACAAAAAGGCCAGCTGGGTGGAAGTGTATAAAGTGCTCTCCTAGATACTGTTGCTTTTATACCATGGCGTTTCCGTGCAGCGACCTGCAGATCATTGTGTTGCAAGTGTGCTGCCAGAGCCTGCAAAGCAATGGCATTGGTATAAGGGAATTATTTTTCAGGGATATAATAGAAAAGAGTTGGCCTGTATGGTAAAGGCTTCCTTATAACTGAGGATCATCTGGTTCCTGATACAGTATATGCTCTGGGGAAGTCCCAGTGAAAAAAGGTGCAACAACCAATTGGGGTTGCCAAATTACTTTCCCAAGTTTCGAGGATAATGAAAAATTGCCCACATTCGGAGACTGGGTTTAGTAGACCAAGATCCCTCCAAGGAAACATGTAAAAGTGTTATTAGATTCTTTGAAAGTTAAGAGGGTCACTGACGTGCCGACCAATGTGATGTCCTGAGAACATCATAAGGGTATTATTTAACGTAAGATGGCTATTTATTGCAATGCTAAGAAGCTTCTGGATGCAAAGTAAGGCTACAAGCAGCAGTATGCCCCCTAAATAATTTTTTTGTTGTTGGACTTTTCAGCTGAGGCCTTCACTCAAACTCCTACTGTATCCCACCCCATCTACCCCCAACTCTTCCGTAGTAACTGAGGAACAAGTCTCCCACCTTCTTGCCTCCTCCTCCCCTACCACCTGCCTCCTTGATGCCTCCTGCCCTACCACCTGCCCCCTTGATGCCTCCTGCCCTACCACCTGCCCACTTGATGCCTCCTCCTTCCCTACCACCTGCCCCCTTGATGCCACACTTCTCACATATATCCTCTATCATTCTCATCCTTCTTAACCCTCTTCTTATTCAACCTCTTCCTTAGCATGAAGGCATATCACTCTTCCTTTAAGCAGACCCTTATCACCCCCATCCTGTAGAGTAGTCCGCTTCTCTGATACCAGGCTTACCTTGCAGGCGCTTCTTCCTGTGGCACAATGCAGCACACGTTTACAAGCCTCAGGTCTGTTTTAAGCCTTCTAATGCTGATTTGAGTATTGCAATGTAGCAAGTTCGTGCTTATTGTCCACTAATCACTAAATATAAACTATTTGAGTCAAAATCTGCATATTACAAAGAAGCCTTTATTAGAGCAACACACAGGAGTTATAGAGGGTTATTTATCTTCGAACTGCAAAACTGGGAGGGGGAAGAACAGGTGCAAAACAAATCAGCACCAGATTTTGCAAAGAAAAAATGCAGTTTTTTTTGTCCAGATTCAAACCTTGTAGACTACGGTGGTCATATAAACTCTGCTGGAAGTGGCTCAGAAACCGATTGCCCTTTCCCTTCCAGCATGTCACAACCACGTAATTGCATGAGTAGCAATTATGTGATCGCTTGGGTAGCAAGGGTAGAAGAGGAGAATCCTCCATTCAGATCATGTTTGCAAAAGCGATCTTCCCTAGAAAGCAATTAAAAGTGCCAGAGTGCTCGCTGCACAACAGCAAAAGGTCCCTCAAGAGGTTAACTTCAATGGGAATGCTTTTCTTTGGTAAATCTAGTGTGGTATTTTTGCCCCAGTCTTGCAGCCAGGAGACGTTGATAAATGACCACCTATCACTCCAGCAATGGATTAACATAGATTAAAGAAACAATGCTGCACGCATTATGAAGTTATGATGTGTAGGTCCCTAGCACAGAGATCACACGAGAAATGCACTGCAGGAATTTTTAAGAGCATAGGTTAGAGACAGATAACGAGGAATGAAATCTTCATCCATAACAAGTCGGCTTTTCTGTGCTTGATCATTTTGCTGTAGCTTTCATCTCCAGGAAATGAACATGATCCTTGACCCAATTGACTGTTGGATCGGCACACATTTTACGATTCTTCCTGGTGATAAACCTTTTTGAGAGAGTAGAGGAGTAGGATTTTGTTATGGGATCGTCTGCTTTCCCTAAGAACAACTCAGCCAAAGCATATCTGTATTAGGGTTATCTAATGCCTAGAGAAGGCATAAATGACTTGATTACGCCCAGGGATACACTTGCGGGGGCTGGTTGATTTGCCTGCAGTTACTGCTACCTCTTTGTAAAGAGATGGGCAGCAGTACAGCAAACCCAGCTTCACATCATTGTGCGTCTTTACGCCAACACTTGTTTGCAAACCTCATTGCAGTGCTTTCTCGTTCACTATAAACTTGCCTCCCTATGGAATATGGGGACATGAAAATCTAGCACTGTGTCAGCATTCCGTGCAGAATACAGAGGTAAGTGTGCAGTATGGCAGTACAGCAACTACCCTGACAGTCATCAAATCCAACACAGTAATAGGGGGTTATTTACTAACGTTTTCTAGCTCAGCAAAACTGAGCTGGAAGTCCCGAAATTGGGCATGTTAGTCCTGTCATGCCACTCTCCAGCTACCACACAGATGTTGATTTAATGAGACGGATCAAGCCAGTGATGTGGAGACATGTAATTATATAGTACTGATATTTTACCGTACCATACTGTACTATACTGACTTTACCTGCACACTTATACAGACGCAGCGGCCGTTATCCGAACATTTCACGATTTGGATTCCTGGGCATACCCTGGTCGTGCCCCATGATGTCTTCAAACTTTCCCGCGTTAAGACGCGCGTTGACTAGTGTTTTAACTAGTGCTGGCGCTGGCACATTGCTGGATTGGGATAGGTGTGACTGGTGTGATTGGCGGCATTCACGGCAGCGTTCACAGAAGAATAACGAGTGAATGCCGCGTGGAATACAGCAGAGTTCACGAATACGGCTCCGTGAAATGTTCGGATAACGGCTGCTGCATCTGTAATACTGGACCTTAATCCTGCCTTGCAGCACTTCTCGCTGTTTCTGTGCCTGCACCCTCAGCATTTCCCCATTCCCTCCCCACACTTACACAACGGCAGGTTTGGAGCAACGGGCACTGGTGTAGAAATAGTCTGTCACATGTTTGCGAGGGATTTTCTGCCCTGTGTACGCAAAACAGCAGGAGATCACGTCTGAACCAACTGCAAAAGAAAGAGAGAGACTGTCAGATCCAAATAGAGGATGGTACTGTGTTAGCCGGTAGAATAGACAAAGAAAGGAAAGGTAGAAGTGATGCCTTTAATAGCTAACTCATGGTTAAAGAGTGCAAGCTTTCAGAACCAGAACGTTAAAATGGGCCAGAAGGGACGTTTGTGGTCCTGAAAGCTTGCACTCTATTTAACCATGCGTTGGCTATTAAAGGTATCACTTGTACCTTACTATTCTTTGTCAGACCCACTAACTCAAGAAGTTATAACAGATCTCCCAATATCATAACATAGAAGGATAATAGGCATCATTGTCATTTTGCACCTTGTTACGTCAGTGTATCGGGGTCTTCTGCTCTATTTCCCCATGCGCGTCGTCTTACGATTTAGTATAGAAGGGTGGGTAGCCGTGTTGGTAAAATAACAAAGGAGGGAGAAGGAGTAGGTGGTGTGATAACTTTCATTGGACTAACAAATAGTTGATACGTTACAAGCTTTCAAACCTCTCAGGGTGATGAGTGTGCAAAAATGATACATGCTTTATGATTTGAGGACTTCACTATTGTGGCCTTCTTTTTCCTTCTCTTTAGGATCAAAGAAAATTGGGGTGAACAGAGTATAGAGTGCTCCCTATTATGTCGCACCAAGAGACACCCCTTGACGAGTTTACACACTTACCTCCTACTACTACCAGATCAGAACTATTAGAATATCCCCCATTTTCATGTAATATCAACTCCAGAAAGAGTTGATCACGAGTTTCACATGCCACTTAGAATTTTCATTGTCACTCAGGTGCAAAATACTCAGTTTATAAATTCATGTTTTCCTACATACAGATGTGCAAATATGGGAAACACTATATAAAAATTACACCGTGTAGAATATCACATTATTATTATTAGCTAAGGTATATCTTAGAGGTAAAATAATCTGAAAATATCAATATTACAAAGTACAAAGTTATTCTTTTCCCAGGCTGTAGTTTTTATTTACCATTTCAGTGGTTTTAGTGATGGTCATTTCCTCCCCCCCCCCCCCCTTCCATTTTCTTTTTATAGCATTGGAATGGGGAGGTCACCCTGGAACTACTGTAAACATTGTTATTTTCATCTCCGGGGACCCGTATGTTTATCAACCTGTTGCAATCTGTAGTGAAATTGATGATGGGTTATATTTAGGTTGTAAACTCGCCAGGGCAGAAATTCCCTTTACTGTTGCCTGCTTTTATGTGTATTGCACTGATTGTATTATAATTCACTGTATTCTATTGTCTTTATTTTTGCCAAGCGCTACGTACATTGTTGGTGCCATATAAATAAACATATACAAACACACACACATACGTCTTGCTGTCTGTTATTGACCTCAAAACATGAGTGGGAATATTAAATAATTGCAACAGACCATTATTGTCTGAAATACTGTCATAGTTACAGCCAATAGGAGAGTCTTTCACTTTTACATGGGGGGTATTTATCGGTGGTTGAAGGGGGTTAGAGGACACAGAGTTTTTTTCCTTTTTGCCAAATAACAACACTGTGATAACCTAATAATAGTGGTAAAACCCTGGGCTTTTTTTGCAGGGGGAACGCAGTTCCTGTACCTTTTTTCATAAACCACGTACTAAATTTGATATCATTCTTGTGTTAATCTAAAAAAAACAGTTTTTTACAAAAATAATAACAGATTTGAAACTATTTTGAAATGTGAATAAATAATAATAACATGTTCTTGTATAGCGCTGCTAGTTTTACGTAGTGCTTTACAGAGACATCTTGCAGGCACAAGTCCCTGCTCTGTGGAGCTTACAATCTATGATTTTGGTGACCGGGAAACAGGGAGATAAGGTGACTTGCCCAAGGTCACAAGGAGCTGACTCCAGGAATTGAACCAGGCACGCCAGCTCCAAACTCTCAGTGCCAGTCAGTGTCTTTACTCACTGGGACACTCCCTCTCCCTGTATATTGGGAGTGTAATGTGTATAAATGTGTATATTATTGCACATGAGTAAGAGTAATTTCTTGCCCCCGTCCCCCGTCCCCCGTCCCATCCTCGCGTCAGAGTTCCTGCACCTTTTATTCTAGAAAAAAGCAATGTTAAAACCTATTTCCATATTTGTATAGTGTACTTTAAGTTTTGACACCCCATCCTAGAAAGAGCAGAGTATGAGACAGATGCATGAACATACCTGGTCCAGAATGAACTTCATTGTAAAAGGCCAGAGAGAGAAGAATGGAAAGAGTGACCAGAGAAGCCTTCATCTCTCGTCTTAGATTGGAAGCTGGAAGTAGACTGATGATGGGTCTGTTCTGGATCTCAGTCACTCCTCATTATTGCATGGGGTATGGTATGGGCAAGCAACACAATGGACCTTCCGCAGCTTAATGCAATAAGTGATACAGAACCTCTTATTTTATAACAGCCTTGTTTGTTGTACAGGAAGCAAAAGAAGGTAGGAGTGAGGCTTGGGGGGTGGGGGGAGAATTGGGGGGGGAAGGTGTGAAGAGCTGCTGTCAGAAAACTCTAGTGCTTTCCGTTGCACGTCTCATGATTGCTGCTCAATGCAGGATGTGGCGTTGTGATGGGGTCTACATACCTCAGACATGTATCAGTCGTGAAATGGTTAAACACGTCTTGCAAGTTTGTTGATGTAAGGTCCTGCCACAGCTGCAGAGAAAGCAGCTCTAATTGATTAATAGGTAAAGCCATTTAGAGGGCTATTTAAGAGAGCAATCCAAGACGGTTTCTCTTCTTCGTTTTGTTAATACAGGATTGAAGCGTGTGGTCTCCGGGGCTGTACCCATTGATTTCAGCTTCTGGACCCCCTACTTCCGAAGATACTTACCTCCGAAGGGGGTGTCGGTATCTCCTGCAGTTTTCTGCAGTTAAAGCCCCCAGGTCACATCAGCCAATAGGAAGCCTCACCGGATGGCGTCACGGCTTCCTATTTCCCCACAGGGCCAGTGAGCTTTGATAAACGGCTATAATGTGTACCCAGGAGTGGTTACCGGCGGTAAGTACCTACAGAAGCAGGAGGTCAGTGGAGCTGAAATTAATGGGTTTCAACACCGGAGACCCCAGGCTTCAATCCTGTATTTAAAAAAATGAAGAAAAAATGGCTTGGCTTGCTCTCTTTAAAGGAGCAATCCATCGTAACAACCTCTGGGGGGTTTAGCTATGAGTACACCCCAGTTCCCTTGAAACTTACTGAGTAGGTTACCAGTATTACTTCCTAAGGGATTTAAATGGTTAAATGGCCAAATAGGAAGGCACAACTGATAATGTTGTAGCTTGCAGTTAGCCTGAGATCTTGGGATCCAGGAGGCCCCAGAACTGAAAATAGTGGCATTTGGCACAAGGGACTCCTGGTTCCCACCCTGTAAAAATAATGTGTGGGGGGGGGGGGGGGAGGTGGGGGATGTAACAGCACCCTGGCTGTCCTCCAAAGTCAGTTTGGAGGTGAAAAGGCATGGTGCACCCTAGAGCCTAGGGCAGTGTTTATAAATCTTTTTTTGGTTAAGGAACCATATAATTATATTGTGAAATTCTGAGGAACCCCAACACTCTCTAATACTGTGCCTAAGATCAGATGCATTGTAAGGAACCCCAACCCTCTCTAATAGCGCATCTGAGATCAGATGCATTGTATGGAACCCCAACCCTCTCTAATAGCGCGTCTGAGATCAGATGCATTGTAAGTGTAACAGTGTTTCTGGACCCACCCAATCTCACATTGGCCCCCGGGGTGTAACAATTAATAATTTATAACCCTTATAACCCTTAATAATTCAACCTTAATAATTAACCCATTATCGTTACACCCCGGAGGAAGGAAGCTGAGTCTTCCGAAACGCGTAGGGTGGTCCCAATTTAACACTTTACTGCTTAACATCTGGCTGATATTCCCGCTGACCATTGATTTGGTTGTTGTGAATCTGCAGTTGTGATTACACATTCACAGACTGTTCGAGCCACAGAGGTTGGAGCCACAGAGCTGCATAGGTCTGTCCCCGCGAGAACAGAGGAGTGCTCCACCCAGAAGCCGACATTGAACACCAGCACGCTGTTGATGCCAAAGAGGAACGCTCGGAGCAGACTGGCCACAGATGAGAGGGGATATTCTCTGAATATCCACTGCCAGTTACCTTCTAACTTCTGGTAAGCGGGTACTTCAGCTACAGCAGGAGTTTATCAGTGGGACCCATTCCACATTTTAATCTATAGCACTATCATTTGTGCTTTACTAATTGTGTTTGCAGAGGGAGAGGGGGGTTGGCCCAGTATTAAAGGGGTTGCACCCCATATGGCCACCCCCTGACCTCACCAGGGAGGCAAGGGGTTAACTGGACTGCGGTCCAGGAATGTGGCTTACACCTTGTCATGTCAGGAAAATGTATGTTCCCCTGTTCCCATGTTTCATTATAATGTCAGTGTCTGCACCACACACACACACCGGAGAATTTTGTGTTAAAGTATGAAATGGTTTAAGTGGTATTTGTGTATCTCCGGTTCTGAAGGTCGCAGCAGGCTGAAACTTGGATCATATGATAACTGAACCTGTATTACAGTGTACTGCGGGACCCTGTAATATAGTGGGAACTCGAAGGGAATTGCGAGTTCCTGGGACTAAAGATATTGAACACACAGTAGTGCAACAGTTAACACAAGTTGTAACACCACCTCACTGATGCGGCCGTGAACCATGAGCGAGGCTGAAGGCTCATCCAACATGAGGACCCGAGCTCAGCTGAAGGACAAATGCCGTGAATATGGACTGCCCTATGAGAACCAGGAGGTCGTAGACATGGTTGACGCAATCGGTGACTATGAAGCCCGGCTTGCAGAGCCTCACGATACGGCTCAGCTTGCCCTTATACAGCCACCCGGAGATCAGGGAAGGAACCCAGTGCCGGGGCGGCGGAATCTCGGGGAGGGAACGAGTGCACCTCCCAGGAGCACTGCAACAGGAGGGGTACTGGTTGCTGCGGCTACCAGTCCGTTCACCCCTGAAATGTTGGCACTGATTACTGCGTGAGGTGACAGAGGGACACCGGAGGAGCGGCTGCAGTTTATCACTATGGCAGTGAACAGACCCGCTTATTGACCCCCTGTCCAACCCAACAAAGATGATCTCAAACTGGATCAGGACAGTCTCACCAAGTTCGTGGAAGGTACCGATCATATCGACAGTTTTCTAAAGAACTTTGAAACACAGTGTAGGCGGTACAAAGTGCTTCCCCAGCATCGGGTTGCACGTTTGGACCCCTTTCTGTCTGGCTTGGCTAAGCAGACGATGATGGCGCTTCCAGATGAGTATGCTGATGACTATGACCACCTGAAAGAACTGTTACTGTTTCAGTACGGTTTTACCCCTGAAGCCTACCGGGGTAAATTACGGCAGGAAGAGAGGCAGCCCCTGGAGTCCTATGTTACCTACGTGACCCGCATGGCTTTGTACGGGATACGCTGGGTAGAGGGCTATGAGGCACGGACTTACCAATGCCTGCTGGACCTCATCTTTCAGGAGCAGCTCATGTAGCAGTGCCCGCCGGGGGTGAGGGCTTGGGTGTACGACAAGAAGCCCAAGACTTACCAGGAGGTAGTGAGGCTTGCAGACGACTATGTGGCCAGCCGAGCCCTGATGCCCGCCAAAACAGTAGCCAAGGCGGCGGTGGCGGCGGCACCAGCCAAAAAGTCTGGCAATACCCCCCAATGGACTCAGAGGCCGCCTGCGGGCAGCAGTCCACCGAAGGCGGGGGAGCTCCGGCATGAGCGCCGGTGCTACAACTGCAACCGCCCTGTTCACATCAGACCAGATTGCCCGGAACCCCTGCGTTCCGGTGGACCCCATCAGGGGCAACGCACCCCAGCTGCGAAGCCGGTAGCCCGCGTGCAGGTGGCTTCCACCAAAGACTCCGGACCGGTCATGGAACCAACTCCCAGCGAGACCTCCCATGCCACACCTGTCCCGGTTTCATCGGTGCCTACAGCCAGGAGCGGAGGATACCTCAGCGCGGACCTGCAGCAGACGGACGGCCGGAGCAGACATCTCACCCCGGTCACAGTCGGTGACCGGCAAGCAGTCGGCTTGATGGATTCAGGAGCTGCAGTGACCCTGGTCCGACCGGATATGGTTCGGCCAGAGGAATTACTCCCAGGCCCTGGGATACAGATCACTGTGGCCGACGGAGAGCCACGTTTCCTGCAAATGGCCAGAATCTTTTTGGATTGGGGGGAGGGCCAGGGTGTGCGGGAGGTGGGGGTTTTACCCGGTTTGGATGCTGAAGTTCTTCTTGGCAACGATCTGGGTCCGATGACCTGCACCTATGACCAAGTGCCCAAACCCGCTGCAGTGGCGGCGGTTACCCGGAGCCAGATAGCGGCAATGGCGACGGCGCCAGTCCCCCAGCCTTTGGGACCAATGTTAGCGGAGGGCACAGAGGAGCCCGGGGAGGTAAGCCAGGATGAGTTGCAACCACAGACTGACTTACTGTTTCCCCTCACCCTTCCCCATTCTCCGGACAATGACATGACTGGGGGGTGGCCAGAATTAGGAGCCCAGTTTAGGGAGGCAGTGAAGACAGACCCTACCCTGGCCGGCGTGAGACTTCGGGCGTCCGAATCTCAGGCAGGGGAAGGCACTGAGCACTGCCTATGGTATAAGGGACTCCTGTATAGAGAAGAAGGGAACTCAGGGATAGAGGAGGGATTGACCGGTAAGCGACAGCTAGTAGTGCCCCAGGGGTACCGACAGCAACTGTTATGGGTAGCTCACTCTATTCCGTTAGCGGGACATCAGGGGGTCAACAGAACGTGAGCCCGGTTATTACAGCGTTACTACTGGCCGGGGGCATCTCGAGATGTGGGCAATTTCTGCCGCTCTTGTGATGCCTGCCAGCGAGTGGGTAAGGCGGGCGACCGTGTGAAGGCACCCCTGAAACCCCTACCGATAATAGGGGAACCCTTCCAGAAAGTAGCGATGGATCTTGTACACTACCGACACACTTTATTGAAGTGTGGTCGGTACCGCAAGCCGGGAAATCTCCCGGCTTGCTAGTGGCCGCCCCTCGGCGTGCCGCGCGTCATAGACGCGCGGTCACGCGTCATCGGGAGCGTGCGCCCCCTGCACGCGTGTCCAGGGGCTCCCCGAGGGAGCCCTGGTGTCCCGCGATCGCGGGACAGAGGCAGGGGGTTCCGGGGGACCCGGCGGACCCGGCAGCGGTAGGGAGAGCGCCCCGATCAGAGGGCGCTCTTCCGCTGCTTCGGCGCGCGCCCGTCACACTCGGGCGCGCGCCAGGCTACTGCTGCGGCACAGAACGGGCAAATGCTCGAATAAACTGTGCCGCAGCAGTAGGACCCCTTATGATTCCTAGCAGGTCAGGGAAGCGCTACATCCTCACGGTGGTGGATTTTGCCACCCAGTACCCTGAGGCGGTAGCGCTTGGCACCATAGATGCCAAGACAGTGGCAGCAGCTTTGCTGAACATTTTTTCTAGGGTAGGTTTCCCTAGTGAGATCCTAACCGATCAGGGGTCGCAGTTCATGAGTGAACTGTTACATTGTCTCTGGGATGCATGCGGTGTACAGCACCGGCACACCACCCCTTACCATCCCCAGACAAACGGATTATGTGAGAGGTTTAACGGTACCCTAAAGCAGATGCTTCGGACCTTTATAGAGGCGGAGGGGAAAGACTGGGAGATTCATTTACAGCACTTGCTGTTTGCCTACCGAGAGGCACCGCAGGAATCTACAGGCTTCTCCCCCTTCGAGCTACTATATGGCCGCAGGGTACGTGGACCTCTGGACCTATTCCGGGAGGGATGGGAAGGGGAGGCTACTGCTACTGATGCTTCAGTGATCCAGTATGTAGTAGATCTCCGAGACCGGTTAGAGATGCTCATGGGGTTGGCCCAGGACCACCTCAGGGCCGCTCAGACCAAGCAAAAGCAATGGTATGACCGGAATGCCCGCAGCAGGGAATTCATCCCAGGACAGCAGGTGCTTGTTCTCAAACCCACTCGGGAGAACAAGTTGATGGCTGCCTGATCGGGACCGTACCCGGTTATCCGAAAGGTGAATGAGTACAACTACGTTGTACAGGTAGAGCCTGAGAGGCCTAAGACATATCACGTCAATATGCTGAAAGAATACAGAGCACCGAGTATGGGAGCAGTAATGGCCATTTGTAGCCCACTGCTGGAGGATCCGGCGAGCAATGCTCTGCCTGATCTCCTAGGGGAGGCTAGGCAGGGAAACACTGTGGAGCAGGTAGAAATAGGGGCACAGTTGAGTGCTAGGCAGCAGGTAGAAGCCAGGGACATGCTAGCTAAGTTTAGGGCCCTCTTCACTGACATGCCAGGGACCACACATCTCACAAAACACCCAGTGCACACAGGGGATCTGCAGCCACTGCATAAGCACGCTTATAGAGTGTCAGCAGAGGTCAAGACCAGTATGGAAAGGGAGATAGAGGAGATGCTGGCCCTAGGGGTAATTACTCCATCCCAGAGTCCTTGGGCAAGCCCGGTCGATCTAGTCCCTAAGAAGGACAAGACCACCCGGTTTTGTGTGGACTACCGCTTGCTCAACGCTGGGACGGTGTCAGATGCCTACCCCATGCCCCGCATGGATGAGTTACTGGATGAACTCGCGGGGGCAAAGTATCTGACCACTATGGATTTGAGCAAAGGCTATTGGCAAATCCCCCTGACCCTGGAGGCTAGGGAGAAGTCAGCATTCATCACTCCAAGTGGCCTCTATGAGTTTTTGGTGATGCCATTTGGGATAAAGAATGCCCCGGCTACCTTTCAACGCCTGGTCAATAGGTTACTGGAAGGGATGCAGAGCTATGTCAGGGCTTACTTAGATGACATTGCTGTCTTTAGTAATTCCTGGGACTCCCATTTAGGACATGTAGCTGCGGTGCTGGATAGGATCAGGGAGGCTGGGCTTACCTTGAAACCCACTAAGTGTATGGTAGGGATGGCAGAGGTCCTGTACTTAGAGCACAGGGTGGGTGGAGGGCACCTCAAACCAGAGCCAGCCAAGGTAGAAGCCATAGTTCAGTGGCCAGTTCCAAAAACCAAGAAACAGGTCATGGCATTTTTGGGCACCGCAGGGTACTATAGGAAGTTTGTCCCACAGTACAGCGCCGTGGCCAAACCCCTGACTGATTTGACTAAGAAGCAACTGCCTGTGCTTATCACCTAGACTCCTGCCTGTGAGACTGGATTCCAGGCACTGAAAACTGCGCTTGCTCGGGCCCCCATACTGGCTGCCCCGGACTATCAGGTATGTTCCTGATGTGCAAGACCTGTGTAAAAGATTGACTCTGGCCTTTAGCATTGATTTAAGTTAGTATGTTTGAATATCAAAAGGTGTTTTTTTTCCCCCTCTTAACTCTGTGCTGCTAATTGACCAACTGGAACAAGCTGATTTATTGGGGACTGGGAGGGTCATGTGACTGCTTTAGCTGTATAAAACTAATACCCTTCCTGCATTGCAGGAACTGCATTGCCATGATATAGTGAGCCATTTAAAGTGAGCTTTTAAGTGACAAGTTATAGTTAGACTATAGTTTGACTAGAGGTGACTGGGGACTGCATCTTTCTGCAAACTCTTTTACTCACGACAACAAACGGTAAGCTATTCAGATCACACTATGATCCCATTCTTGCTAACCTGCATATTTTAACCCCCCACCCCTTTACAACTTATTTCACTGCAGACTCTCCCAAAACTGACTGCACAATACACTGAAACCCTGAACTGACTCTAGCATTGCAATGCACCAAAACATTTGACAAGGAACAGGCACACCCCTGCTGTTTATTCTGCACACACTCACTTTGTTCACAACAGCTCCTTGCAGCACTGCCTACCTCTGGCATAATTAACCTGCTATGTATCGTAACTTTTTTCTTTCTCCTGGCCTCATGGAGATGCTACTCCCTCTATCCACTACAAACTCCTCCATCCTGGCCCACACCCACATCACCATACACCATGGACTACTCAAAAGCCTTGCACTATCTACTGAATGTTGGTGGAGAACTCTAAAAAGCAGTACACCAACCACTGCTCACTCTAATAGCAAACACCACAAATTTACAACCTGCAAACAACTACCCAAATTCCTACTTGTACTGTTGCTCTCTTTAGCAGGTGATATTGAACCTAACCCAGGTCCTCCCACTTCAGCTCTGTCCCATGCCCCTGAGAATTCCACCTTTAAATTCCAAAAAGGGCTATCTGTCGCCCATATAAATATCCGGAGCCTGCTGCCCAAACTGGACGAACTAAGGGCATGGTGCCTTATGCATAAACCCAAAGCCATCATTCTTACAGAAACATGGCTATCCCCTAAAACCCCTGATGCAAATATTGCCATTCAGGGATACTCCTGTTTTAGGAGAGATAGGTCAAAGAGAGGAGGAGGGGTGTTATTTTATATTGCAGACACCTTACAATTTGCACTGTTAAATTGCCCACCGAGCCCATCTTTTGAAATTCTAATTGGCAAAATCTGCCACCCCTTTTCTAAGCCAATCTTGCTTGCTGGCATCTACCGCCCCCCTAAAGCCCCTCTACAATCCCTGACTGATATCACCCAATTTCTTGGCTCCATTTCCTCTCTGAATGAGAAGAGTGAGCTGCTAGTTCTTGGAGATTTCAACTTCAATTGGCCTGACCCTAAAAACCACAAAATCCAGATACAACTCAAGTCACTTAACCTATCGCAACTCATTTCCCAACCCACACGGATAAACCTGAAATCGCATAACCATTCCTTGCTAGACTGGATTCTCTCCTCAAACTCCAGCAGAATCCAATCCTCTGGCATCCTTCCTGATATTTTCAGTGACCATGCAATAGTGTACTGTGAAAGGAAAATTAAACCGCTCCAATCAAGCCCTAAAGTTCTCCTCACTAGAACATTTAAAAACTTTAACCCACAACAGTTTCTGGATGACCTTACCAACTGCCCATGGCACAGAATCGATTTAATTCCCGACCCTGATTCTGCACTCGACTATTTCCAATCCGAGTTCTTAAAACTCTGCGATACCCATGCTCCACTACGCAAAATAAGGGTACGGGGTGCCCACCTTCCATGGGTTACAACTGACCTTATTGCACTCTACCAGCAGGGATACCTTGTGGAAAAGCTACAAAGTAACTGGCACTACCAAGGATCTCAATCACTACAGATGCATGCGGAACATGTGCACAAGGCAAACAAGGCATGCAAAAGCACAATATTACTCTGACAATTTCCACCAAAATACAACAAACCCAGCTAACTTCTGGAAGGTTATCTACAATATATTCCAGCCTCCTAACCATCAACAACCAAGTAATATCACTAAGGGGGATATTACTCTGACAAACCCCACTGACATTGCAAATGCATTCAATGATTACTTTGTGGGGTGTGCCACTAACTTATTAGCAAAACGCAGCCCAAACCACAAACCTGAATCTCATCCTGGGAGTACCCCTATAGTCCCACCCCCTCCCAACACTGCCCACAATTTTCAATTTGGCCCAGTATCTGAAGAGGAGATTAAACAAGCGCTCCTCAAACTAAAACTAAGCAGCCAATGTGGACCTGACTTACTACAATCTAGGTTCCTACGACTTGGTGCCCCAGCCATTGCCAAACCAATTGCGTCCATAGTCAAATCTATCCTGTCTGCAGGCCATATCCCTAAGACCTGGAAAACTGCCAGAGTTGTCCCAATCTTCAAAAGTGGGGACCAAAACACTGTCTCAAACTACAGGCCAATCTCACTTCTCTCAATTCTATCCAAAGTCATGGAAAAATGTGTCCACTCCCAATTAAGCGATTTCTATACCAAGACAAATTTCCCTAGCCAATTCCAATCTGGGTTTCGTCCCAAACACTCCACCATAACTACCCTGCTAAAAGTTTGCAATGAAATCCAGTGTGGAATGGAACGGGGACAACTCACTGGTGCAGTATTCCTAGATTTTGCAAAGGCTTTTGACACAGTTGATCATGCTATCCTGCTTAACAAACTCCAGAGCTCTGGAATAGGGAAGCATGCTTTAAACTGGTTTCAGTCCTACCTATCAGGAAGATCCCAACATGTGTCCATCTCAAGCTCTAACTCCAACCCCCTGGATATCACCTGTGGTGTCCCGCAAGGCTCGGTTCTGGGGCCCCTACTCTTCTCAGTGTTCATTAATGATCTTCCCACAGCTTGTAAGGAAGCCTCAATACACATGTATGCAGACGACACAATCCTATATGCACACAGCCATAGCCTCTCTGACCTTCAACACATACTTCAGTCTGACTTTTTGAGACTCGAAAACTGGATTTCCCAAAACAAACTGTTTTCAAACACTGACAAGACTGTAACAATGGTATTTGGGACCAAGACTAAATTTGTAAAGCTTCCAGTGACTGAGCTCCTGATTAGAACCAACGCTAACACCACCCTAACCCCTGTCACTAGTTTTAAATACCTGGGCTTATGGTTTGACTCCCACTTAACATTCGGGATGCACATTGATACCCTAACAACCAAGACCTATGCCAAACTAGGGGTACTTTACAGGAACAAATCCTCCCTAAGTCTCCTGGTCAGAAAGCGTATCGCACAGCAGATGCTAATGCCAATTATTGACTATGGAGACATAGTATATGGCTCTGCTCCTCAAACCCACCTTAGCAAACTTGACACCCTCTACAATTCAATTTGTCGTTTTGTTCTCCAATGCAACTACAACACACATCACTGCGATATGCTCAAAGAACTAGATTGGTCATCACTAGAGTCTAGGCGCAAAGTTCACCTTTCCTGTCTTGCCTTTAAATTCTTCATGGGCAAGCTACCCAGCTATTTGAACAAGCTCCTCACCCCTACCACATGCAGCACTTATCACCTGAGATCAGACTCCAAAAGACTGTTCATGGTCCCAAGGCTCAACAAAGTATCCGGACATTCCTCCTTCTCCTACCATGCACCCCAAAACTGGAACAACCTACCAGAGACTCTCACATCCAGCACCAGTTTAAGTTCTTTCAAATCTAAGGCTGTCTCACATTTTAAGCTGGTCTGTAACTGTTTCATACGCCCATAATATATATTTTCTTTAACTGTGCACACAATGTCTTGTATATAATGTATACCCTGTTCATTTATGTAACTGTATTTGTAACCATGTATTTTACTCTGTGCCCAGGACATACTTGAAAACGAGAGGTAACTCTCAATGTATTACTTCCTGGTAAAATATTTTATAAATAAATAAATAAATACCAAACATTTCCTCATACAGACTGATGCCTCGGACTATGGCATTGGGGCTGTGTTGAGCCAAGTGGGGGACGACAGCAGAGAGCACCCTGTGGTGTACCTCAGCCGAAAACTACTCCCCAGAGAGGTGGCCTATGCCACTATTGAGAAAGAGTGCTTGGCCATTGTGTGGGCACTCAAAAAACTCCAGCCCTACGTGTATGGAAGGGCTTTCACGGTCCTCACAGACCACAACCCCCTGAGTTGGCTGCAGAGGGCATCAGGGGAGAATGCCAAGTTGCTAAGGTGGAGCTTGGCCTTGCAAGAGTTTGAGTTTACTATTCAGCACAAAAAGGGTAGTGAAAACAGCAAGGCTGATGGACTTTCACGTCAGGACTATCCCTCTGAGACTGAGTTCATTAAGGGTGCCAGCAGTGCCCCACTCCCCGTTAGGGCCAGTGGGCCACAGGTCACCCATTAAGAAGGGGAGGTATAGAGGGAGAGGGGGGTTGACCCGGTATTAAAGGGGTTGCACCCCATATGGCCACCCCCTGACCTCACCAGGGAGGCAGGGGGTTAACTGGACTGCGGTCCAGGAATGTGGCTTACACCTTGTCATGTCAGGAAACTGTATGTTCCCCTGTTTCATTATAATCCTGTATTTTAATGTTTTAAAGTGCATTTCTGTATCTCCAGTTCTGGAGGTCACAGAGAATTGATATTTGGCCAATATGTGGAGTCACTGTAGGCATTAAAAACTGGCAAATTTCGACCCACTGAGCCCACCAGAATGGAACTTATGTGTAGATATTAAAGAATATATGTATGGTATTTTGGATCTGCTCTGAAAAATGCAGACTCCATCTGCTATGCTAAATAGGTCAGGAAGGGCAGCCGGATGATTGAGCCTAAGTACTAATCAACAGACCAAGTACTAATCAACAGACTCTGCCACTCTAATTGTTACCTGAGGGCGGAGAATCATCAAACTGGAGTGGTTTGTAAGTGTTATGTCTACACCTACAAACAATGAAGATCCTATCAGATACTTCATTTGGTAGACTGGTCGTTGCCCCTGATTTAATTATGGGGCTACAGAAATAAGACCCTCAGAGTCCCAGTACACATGGGCTAACTAGCTGGGGGGCATGGGTTAATCTGTGTCTCCACGTTAGGGATTGGATACAGTTAATTGTTCACCAATAGTCTGTATTCAATGTTAAGAATAGGGTTACAAAGGTATATAAACTGTGTCAACCCTACAGTTTTTAGTTGTGCTTCTGATTCCACCTGGAATGTCACCGGATTGCTGGAGAATTGCTAGCTGATACTTCTCCATCCCCCAACCCTAAGTAAGTGTTACCTTATTGTCTGTTAATTGTACTATATCGCTGTGTTCACCTTTTTTAAGGAATAAACATATTTTATTATATCTAAGCCTCGTTCAGTTCAACCCAGATGTTTGGTGTTCATTATATCTTGTCATAAGTTACCGTGACACAAAGCCTAGCCCCTCTGGTCATTATTACATTATGATTGAGTCACTGACTGGTCTGGAGTTGGCCACCCCTGCTAGAGTCTGAAGCTACCACTTCCAGAATCAATGTCACAGAATGATGGAAACAGGTTCCACCTCCCTTTTTATTATGCTTACTTAAAGGTGCATATTAAAACAAGCCTTTTAGAAAGGTACCTTCACTTTTTTTTTCGTGGTGGAAAGTAATTCTTTACAAATATACACAAATTCCTGCCATTTTGATCGTTTTTATTGTGCACATTTTAAATGGTTTCTTCTTATTTAGAAACGCATAAAATGAAGTAATTTAAAGTATCGAAGATATACATTTATTGCAATAAACTCGAACAGTCTGATATTGCTGTGCCGGATTGTGATTATTTTCCTGCTGTACACATTTAGACAGATATATGTGAGTCCAACTTTAAAGCTGCAGACCAAGCAATATCCTATATGTGTTTTTTTTTAATAATAAATCAGTTCTGTACTATGAAAAACTACTTGTAGCATTTTTTTTTTAAAACAACTAAATTACATTTTTATTGTATTATAATATAACATGCCTTTTTTGTATCAATAGCAACCATTTACAAAGTCACGTCCCCTTCCTCTTCTGAAACAGGCTCTGGCACACCCCTTTTTGAGCCCTGCCCTCTTTCTAGCAGTGCACCAATTGTATCTAGTGACTGCCTGATCTTCCCCACAGAACTTTGTCATATTAATATGCAAATGCTTCCCACTGACTGCAGAATACTCCTCTGCAGCCATTTAGTGAACCCCGAGCCGAATCTTCGCCGATAGCTAATTACTTATCATTGTGTGGATTGTATTATTGCACATATTAAAGGGAATTTTTTTTTAAATGGCAGCTTCGACGGCTGCTTTAAGATACGTTAATAAATAACCCCAGTGAGTTTTAAATGCAAAACTGGAGCAAACAACAACACAGAATGTATCAACAAACATATTACCTTAATTGCTTTAATTAATTACCCATTGCTTTGTTTTTTAATGAGATTTTGTTGTTTGCAATACCTTTTACTGCACTAGAGCACTACAGTGCTAAGAGAAAGTAGAAATGCTCTGCATCTATTTTGTAAAAAAAAAAAATGGCAGTAAAAAAAAACAGCTTTTACTTGCCACTCTGCATATGACTGTTGGAGACCACACAAAATTTTAAGAGAGACCACTTCCTTAAGAGGAGTTGTCTGTGCAAAACCAGCTATAGAAGTGTCACCCTCAAAGTCAGTGAGATTTGGGGGCTTTGGACCAAATAAAATGACATTATTCCAGTGAGACTCTACTGAAGTGTATTGCACTGCAGATACTAAAAGTAAATAAGACTGACTCAAAATCTGCGAGGTCCCAGTAAATCAGCGAGGGTTGACGTGCACATTCAGAGCAGCACAGAGCAAGAAGCTGAGCTTACTCTGATGCTGCGATTATACAGAAACACGCCAGTAGCGGCGCAAAATCACATTTTGAAAACGCATCAACTATCTCCCGCTTTGCAGTAGCAAGCGGGGAGACTGTTGAATTTGGTACAGCCACTTATCATGTATGTAGGGCCGCCAACAGAATTCATGGGGCCCAGGACAAATGAAAGAAGCAGGGCCCCTCGGCCCCCGAACTCATAGCGCACCTACCACGAAAAAATATTTTTTAGCGCGCAACTTTTACTTAACTGTTTTCTTCTTATTGTAATACAGAAAAAAACATTACAATGCAATCTGTTTATTTTTATATTTTCAACAAAAGACAGGTGACTGACTGCCTGGGTGGGTGTGTGGGTGACTGACTGCCTGGGTGAGTGACTGGTGGGTGGGAGAGTGACTGGGTGGGTGAGTGACTGGGTGGGTAGGTGAGTGACTGGGTGGGTGGGTGACTTTGAGTGACTAAGTGACTGGGTGGGTGGATGAGTGAGTGACCTTGAGTGACTGGGTGGGTGATTGAGTGACTGGGTGGGTGACTGAGTGACTGGGTGGGTGGATGAGTGACTTGACTGAGTGGGTGACTGAGTGGGTGAGTTGGGCGACTGCCTGGGTGGGTGACTGACCTTGAACGGGTGGGTACTGCTTCCTGCCCTGCCAGACTCTTCCCCCCCTGCCCCCGATATCCCCACGGCTCCTGTCCGGGGCGGGAGGCGGGTGGCTGGGGGAAGCATGTGGAGTGGCTGGGGGGGGATATGGGGGGGTGGCTGGGTGGGGGTGGGCTGGAGGTGGGCAGCTGGGGGGGGCACGGGAGGTGGGCAGCTGGGGGGGGCACGGGAGGTGGGCAGCTGGGGGGGGCACGGGAGGTGGGCGGCTGGGGGGGTGGCGAGACTGGCGGATTCTGTGGCTGGAGGCGGGCGCACGGGGGAAGCTGAGTTGGCGCACGCGTGGTAAGCTGGGTTGGCGGGCGCGGGCCCACCATGGCGCTTCCCCTCTGCCCCACATTGGGAGTGGGGGGGAGCAGGCCCACAGACACCGGCTGGAAACCCTGCTTTCCCTGCGCATGCGCGCCGGGACCTCAGCTCTGTGCATGCGCACGGGGGTCGCCGCCTTTTTTTTTTTTAATAAACCGGCCAGGCCCCCTGACTCACGGGCCCGGGACGCCAACACCGGCAGACCCCCCCCTGTTGGCGGCCCTGCACATATGTATGAAACTTGTTTTTTGCGCTGGCTATGGGCTACACCACAGGCGTTTTTCTGTATAATTACAGCCTTAATGCTAAATCCATGTCTCTTCTTTGTAGTTGTCAAATTGTTTCATTACCTAAATCTTCTGGAAACTTCAGCCCTGGAAGTAATTGTTAAATAACACGCATCAAAAATCATTACCAACTGACTCAAGGTACTGTAACAGTGCAATAATGATCCAGTTCGACTCTTTTCTTCTATCTTCCACTATTATACATAAATTACCAACCGACTCAACTAGAATACAAAAGCAGGGTCGGCTCATTATCCGAGTGTTGAATGTTGACTATGAGTTTGACGGTAGGATTAAAAAACAAAATGGTAATAAATTGACTTGCCACAAATGTTAAAAACAGTGACCCATGAGGAAGCAGTGGTTATTCCTATTTTGGAGAATTCCTTTTCTGGACATATTTACTATTTCATCGTTATTTTTGTTCTCCTCTATTCTGAATAATTGTGAAATAATGGGAGGCGATCAGTACTGGTAATTTATATATGTGTTACACCAGGGGTGCGCAAACTGGGGGGAGCGCAAAATTTTTTTGGTGGGTGGGGTGGCAGTTATAGAGGTCCCGCGCTCTCCCCCAAGGCATTTCAATGAAATGCCGGGGGACCACATGAGGCCCCTATAACACACTTACCTTACCTTCCAGTGATGCGTCGTCATGGTAACCTGGCACCAAATGACGCCACGGGGTCATGTGGTGTCATGTTACCATGGCAACGTGACATCACATGACCTCACGCGTCATTTGACGCCGGCGTTGACCAGGGGGGGGGGGGGGGGGGCGTGAGCCGCAGAGGAGAACAGGCAGGGGTGCGCAGAGTGAAAAGTTTGACACCCCTGTGTTACATCCCACTGATGTCAAGTACTGTCATCCGGATTGATTAATTGGGTAGCAATTTCTAGTTGTAAGCTCCTTTAGGGGAAGGGGTCTACTTCCTGTTGTCTCAGTTTGTCTTAACATATACAGATGTAGCAAGATTGATTGTTTCCGGCACCCGGGCAAGCTGTGGTCGCGTGACCATGGCAGGCCCGGCACCAGAGGATTATAAAAGCATGGACCCCCTCTGCAGCACAACCGCGGCAGACACTGTCTCCGGCGTGCGGTAAACGTAAGGAACAAGATAACCAAGCATACATAGGCCGCTGGCTCAAATTGACGCCGATAAACATGTTATGTCATTTGGGGGCAAATCTCCCCGTTTTGGTACACATCCCCATGGTATTAAATACCACTAAATCAGTTAAGTTTAATTATTTTAAAATACATTTTTTTTTTTAACATTTTCATTTGCTTTCAGTGGAAAAGGGTCTCTGAAGGTGATTGTCATTCTTGATTGCTCCATCCCGGGAATAAGATAATCGAATTTCTGAACACCTGTTTCACGTTGGAGGACCCTTTAAGAAAAGGGACAGCAATAAAAGAGAGGTAATGCAGTGGTATCAATAAAAGAGAGGTAATGCAGTGCTATCAACAGCAAAACCCAACCTAAACTTCCATGTTTACAAACACTGTCGTGATAAACTTTAAAAAATATTCATACTTGGCTCATTTTGTTTTTATGTGTTACTAGCACCTCTTGAAGCAAAAAACTGTAACGAGTTATATAGCCTATTTTAACGTATAACTTCTCTAATGTCACATCAATTTGGTCCTACGTATATGGTACTGCACCTCTGAGATAAAGACTTTGACATTGCAATGTCTGACCCCTGCATGCTTTATTGGTCTAGACTCTTGAGCTTTAGTGGACAACAGTTAAGTTGCAATGGAGGAACAAATAATAACTCTTGGTATGTCATTGTTCTTCCGACAGACTGGAGTCAGGATAAGCAGAAATGAACAAAGGATTTTTCCATTTTATTTTCCTATTTTTCACAACCACTGATCCAGTTTATCTTTGAACTTGTTCATTTCCAAATCAGATAGGAACTTGGTGTAACACACTTTCCCCCATCCCCTGGGAGATATGGTGGCTACGGTGTATGTGGTGCATTACCTGCGGCTCACAGGAGGCCTGAGCCTCCACTGCTGGGAGCCTGGGGTGTACCTGATCCGTCGGTGACAGCGCCTCCACCTGTACGGGATCCTACTATGTTGGATAACCCAGTTACAGGACCCCATCCAATAATACACACGCTGATGTTAATAATAACAGTTTACTGCATGCATAAGAATAATAACCATATACCGTCCCCACCAACTAGGCCACGCACAGCCATAACCTCACAGTGTCCTCCAACTCAATGTCCCCACCTGATGGATTATTCCCCCAAAGTACTGAGGGGCACTTGGGCACCCAACCACCCTGGTGTCTACAAGTAGCAACACAGCCAAATGAGTGAGCCAGCGCTGCCCACAACTACCGTGTGTGAAGTTGGTGCACTTGATGATTCTTGCCAGGTACTCTAGCACCCGGTAGCACCACAACAGAAGGATGAGAGCCACTGATCCAGCGAAGGTTGTAGTCAACAACGACGGCCGCCTCCACGTGGGGTGACCTCCCTTGTGGATGGTATCACCATATCACTCTGATCTGTAGAGTGATCTGGTCCCAGACCACCGGATCACCAGTTCGCTGCCGCGTCCTGGCTGTGTCCCTCACACTGGTGCTACAAGGGCAGTGTCCCTAACTACTGGGCCTGTCCCTGCGGCAACCACAAGCTAAGGGGAGTCAGGGCCAAGCTGGGGCCTAAAGGGTCTCTGGCCTAGTGCAGGGGTCCCAGACGTACTGCACCTACACACCCTAGCCCTTCCTCGTTCCAGCTCCCAGTTTATAGAATAAGGGCCTATGTATCTCTATTTTTCACTTTTGGGCACTAGAATAGCACTTGCTTGGGTCACACACAAGTGGTGGTAAACGCACCGCTGACCGAACTCTTTATAGACTCTATCTCTTCTCACTTTCCAATTGTTGCTTTCCACACTGCCAACATTTTATCCATCTGTATTCCTATTTCTTTGCTCAGTTTGGCATATAATTATTATTTGTAACATGGTTAATATTTGTTTTACCAATTTATTTGTGAATCTTTTCACTTAATTTGTAATTGCATATGTCTGTATACTTTCATATGTATTCAAACCCTAATAGCAATAATACCTTTTTTTTTATACAGCACTGACAGGCTACACCACTTGTGCATGCAATATGTCTCCTTTCCAAAGCGCTTACAATCTAATTTTGGTGCCTATGGCCACAAGAAGAGCGGACAGTGGGATTCAAACCAGGTACTCGTTTCAAAGACAATTTTCTTAACACAATGCTGCGCTGTTATGTTATATGTGTAGCCCCCTCTTTGGGGACTACTAGTTCTATAAGGGGTTAACGGCCTTAACAGATAAATTGGCAGGGCTCACTCTGGTTTAGCTCCTCCCCCTGTATGCCTTGTGTAGTGTTGTACCAGGTACCAAAAATGATCGGGTAACTGGTTCCGGGTACCCCGGAAAATTTCTTTTTTACCCGGCCGGGTAGTTTTGGCTTACCTGCAGCTGGCGGCAGAGGGTGAGGAGGACCACGGTAACATCCTGGTGGCGGTGGGAGCAGTGGAAGACATCCTAGTGGCGGTGGGAGCAGTGGAAGACATCCTGGTGGCAGTGGCAGCAAACGTCATTCTTCAGCCGGTGGGAGCAGCAGAAGACATCCTTCACAGCCGGTGCCGGTGGAGAATGGGAACATGTGACCGGAGCAGGAGCGTTACTATTGGACAACCGGGGAGGAGCTGCACCGGAAGTCACGCTCCTCCCCTGCTGTCCAATAGTAACTCTCTTGCTCCGGTCACATGTTCCTCTGCTCACACCGGCACCGTCTGTGAAGGATGTCTTCTGTTGCTCCCACCAGCTGAAAAATGACGTCTGCTGCCACCACCACCAGGATGTCTTCCACTGCTCCCACCGCCACCAGGATGTCAACGTGGTCCTCCTCACCCTTCGCTGCGGTCGTCCTCACCTTCCGCCGCCGGCTATATACTATATATATATATAGTAAAGGACTGCGCTTAGGTATAGTGTGACAGTAACAAAATCAAGTGCATTAATAAAAAATGTGTAAAATAAAAAACTAGAATACAAATATAAATATATCTAACTGTGCAATCAATATATCACCAAATGCATAAATAGTTATAAAAGGATGTGCTGTGGACCCAATAACAAACTTTGTCAGAGTTCCTCTGGAGTCCAAATAAAGTCCAAAAATTCAGGGAACAGAAAAGCACTAACAGGAAAAAAGGCTGCTTCTTTTAAAGGGCACAACGACCTCCCTCTCCACCTGCATAGAAAATAAAAGAAAAAAGCGCCCAATCCTAGTGCATTACTGTGCAAAAAATGGTTTAATTTCCAATAAAAGACTCATAAAATGAACTCACAAACATAAAAGGTAAAAAAGCATTGTATGAGTTATACTCATGCTCCAAAGGATCTGGAAGCGCTGTTGCACTGCTACTCTGCTCCATGGCACCACCGCATCCAGTACAGCCCTCGTGTATCTCTGCCAGCAGGAACTCACGTCATCAGGCTCGTCTCAGTATTCTTTCCCCGGGAACAAACTACCAGATAGTCTAGGTTCCCACCGGGGACAGTGTTTGCGGCGGAATAAACAGATGACGTCACGCCGTGCACGGAGATGTTCAAGCAGGAGAATGCCAAGCAGAAAACGCAAACCAACGCTGACAGGATCCACAGCACACCTGGCCCTACGCGTTTCAACAGCTAAACTTTGGCAATCAGAATTCTTTTTGCATTATTGTTTTACAAAAAACAGTCACCGTGTTTAACTCTTCCTTGATGAATACAGTGTGAGGAGCCCAGAAGAGCGCAGCAGAACATTACAGCTGTAATGTTCTGCTGCGCTCTTCTGGGCTCCTCACACTGTATTCATGGGTGTTCCCATGGGTGTGGAAGGTGCAAAGGAGTGAGCTTTAACTATTGAAAAGTCAATTAGACTTAGAACTATGCAACTAATGTTGACAGATTTATTTTAAATCATTCTTCCTGGTAATGTACAGGTTATTAAGAATCTATTTTAGTGTTAGGACCCTTGAGACGTGGTCTGCCTTGGAGAGGCTCAAGGGCTAAACTAAAAGACCATTTTTAAAAAGATATATATATATATATATATACATGCACTGTACCGTGTATTAGTGTCTTTGGATGTAGCACTGAGCTCTGTCTGTGTTTCATGTCCTGTCTCTGATGTGTTGTATAGCCTGGTTGAGCACTTCAGGGACCATGTGTTAACTTTGTGTTCAGGATGAAATGTTGCAAGTTTCATGTAACAGAACCAAGGTTGCATTTAACCCACCAATCGGGGCCAAGGCACATTGGAGGCACCTGCCTTTGACCCTCCCTATGTGCATCCATGATGTCACCATGGGGTATAAAAAAGGTGGAGGGTGGCCCCTGTTAGTAGTTCCAGTTCCATGTATGAGCTAATTAGTTCATTAGGTTTATGGGTTCCTGTTGTGTCTGTTAGGAGTTCTGATAGCAGTTCCTTATAGACACTGTGGGAGCATAATGTGGAAAACTTCCTAACAGAGGTCCCCACACCTAGGCCTGTAGGGTGTTCCTCAGTTACCCCAGTTGGGTGAGTGTGCGTTTTATGTGTTGGACAGTTGTAGATACTATTTTCCAATAAAGTCATTTTTAGTAACTCTGTTATTCTGTCTGACGAATTGATCCATGGTGTATTTGTCCTGGTCTCCCGTGACATGCATAGCTCCACCCTAAGTTCTTCAGAGTTCTGACTGGGGTCCTCACTGTGAGTCCTGTAAATAGGTTTATGTGTAGTAGGATGTGTCCTGTCGCCGTTTGTTGTTTTTAGTTAGGAAACGTGCCTTGACCTAAGTAAGCGTAAGTAGTAAGGGCCCTCGATTTGTTCTCGCTATTGATAAGAATGCAGCATGCTCTTGGTAAGGGGTTCTCAGCGTAGTAACCCTGGAATATGTTTGGACCGGCCCAACCGGAAGGTTCTCTGCACATTCCTGATCATGTAGGTATGGAGAAAGCATGCAATACAGAATAGCGGGTTGCTAACTCAGGAGCCCAACATGTGTGCCTTAACTACCTGCTTAACAAGTGGTGGAGTATTATTAACCCGATGCAAGAGACTGCTAATTTATACTTTACTATGGGTAACAAGTTTAAGTACCTCCGCAACAAACGAGTGATAGGTACCCGGGAGATGAAGAGGAGAGTGATATTGTTTACCACAAGTTTCTGTCAAGTAACTAGTATGTCAATGTCTGTGAAGCGTTATGGACGGCTGCCAAATAAAGCACCTTTTTGTTTATAAAAGTTCCTGGCGCCATTCCTTTTCATATTCAAGCATCCATGCCCAGACAGCACCCTACCCTGCAAAGGCCCGAGAGACTAAGCACTTCCTATGTATTTAGTCAATCTGACCTCCTTTAAAGCCAGCTAAGGAGGGTTACATATGCGTAGGGTGACCAGACGTCCCGGTTTAGCCAGGACAGTCCCGGTTTTTCAGACTTTGTCCTGGGACCCGACTTGTTTGTCAACTGACCCAGTTTATATCGGCACTTGCTGGCCGCACAAGCGGCTGGCAACTGCAGATCGTGCATGCGCGGCCTGCAAGTGACGATCGCGCATGCGCAGCCTGCAAGTGACGATCGCGCATGCTCCCGAGCAGCCAGCACGAGTGGCTGGCACTTGCCTGCAGCTTGTGTGCATGCGTGCTTGCCGTTCGGGCATGCGATGGTCGGCACACGCCTTTTGCGCATGCCACGGTCGGCGCATGTAACAGTCGGCGCTCGCCGTTCGCTCATGCATGAAATGTTTCTAGGGAAAAATATGGTCACCCTACATAGGCGTTATACAAACAGGCGCAAAAGTGTTTTAGCCACGGTGCTACATGGTGCTGTATGTCACTTGAGGATGTTTCACACTAAACTTTATGTTTCCCCGCAGGAAAACAATTTGAGTGCATAATAGCAAAAAGGTTTGACATACCATTTAAATACAAGGTATACAGTACTATAAAATACAGTTAGATAAACCGCCATTTGAATAAAAGTAGTTATAAAAGGCAATTGAAAATGTACAATTTAGTAATAATGATACATATTTCATTTCAGTCTTTTTTTTACTGCAATGTCAACATAAGGAGCAAATTAATAACAAAGTAGGAACGTATGATATTTAAAGACATATCAATTAAGAAAAACTATAATAACTTTTAGTATTAGTTGTGGAATCCATAGGGGGAGATAGGAAGAGGGAGAAGAAGAAAAAATGAATATTAGTTTGTAATCCGTTTTATTTTAACTATTAGGAAATTAACCACTAATAAACTGATGTGTGGAGGATAGATGTATAGATAGAAGGCTTCTTTGTGGATAAAAAGGTCATGGTGTCCTATTAAATTCATGACATTGTGCTGTTCTGTGCAGCCCGAGTTGGAACATAATGTATGAATTTGGGACAGCTGTTCAGCATCGATCTGCTCTTGTATAATACAGAATGCACAAATATTGGCGGAGACTACTTACTATTCCTACTACAGTATATTAGTAAATAGATTACATACGCCACCTACTGGATCTGTTTGAGACTCCTAGTTTACCAAATTACTTTATATATCACATTATAACCCCTTATTTCCTCACTCCTAGTGCCTTCCTTAATAACATGCCTACAGAATGTATTTCTCCTGCATTTTATATTATAAAATCCGTGGTTGAAGCAGCTTGACGAAAGTAGTGGTACGCTGCGCCATGTCAATATTTTGGTATACGGCGGGTTCCGTTCCAGGGGCCCGCCGTATAGTGAAAATCGGCGGCAAGCGGATCCGGCGATTTTCAGTGATTTTGCATGCGCAAATCGGCATTTTTGCCGTTCTGCGCATGCGCGACATATGGTCTGTGCGTGCAAACTACTGTATGCGCACGCAAACTACGGTCTACGCATGCGCGCCGGGCGCACCCGCCCGTTCTGCGCATGCACGACTGAGGATCCAAGATGGCGGCCCCCTTCTCGGTGCCGCCGTATCAGCGGATCGCCGAAAAGCGGGGCACCGAGAAGCGGGGCCCTGCTGTATTAAACATTGAGGCAAAGCTTTGAACTGTATTTTATAAAGATGTATATTTTATGTGTAACGGGTATTCCCCCACCCAAGAGCATATGGTATATGTGTGCGGGGAACCTAATGTTACCAGGTGTGGTGCTTTACCTGTTAGGCTCACAGGGGGCCTAAGCCTCCGCCACGGGGAGCCGGGGGCACGTATAATAATAATAGGAGTAACCTCGTTCTCAGTGCAGCGCCTCCACCTGCGATGGCTCCCACCAGAGGGGGAGTGATCCTTGCAGGACAATATATAGATATCACACAACAGCATGTAAACAACCAATAACTTTACTTGTGAGCATAGGAAACGTACTTTTGCATATAACATCAACAGGTGTCCCTCCCTAGAGGAGACACTAACTACTGCGTCTCGCAGGACGCTATCCCACTTTCACCGGGTGATCCCACCCCGTGTCCAGTAACCCCACACAATATGTCCTCCACCAGCAAGTGAGATAAATGTGTGACTGCGCAGCCACTATGTCTTATATGAATAATATAGGATCGTTGGTGCACTTGATGATGGTTACCTGCCGAGCACTCCAGTGCCCGGGCCTGCCAAGGAGTTTCACAAAGGATCCGGAGGCTGTCGAATACAGGAACTACCTTCCGGGGCGATCCCACCCGGATGGCTGCTGCAGCCGCAGCGGAGGTCTGAGCCCAAACCTCTGGATGGAAATGCAGCGTCCGCTGTGACCCTAACTGACTCTGGATAATAATAAGGGGCCGGGTCCCTAACCTGGGGCATGTCCCTACAACACTGAGCTACTGGTGACTCAGGGCTATCTGGGGCCCTAGGGGGCTGCTGGCCTAGTGCATGGAGTCACTGACTCCTGCACCCTACCTCCTTCCCCTAGCTGATCCGGTCACCAACTGCCTAACGTGCTCCAAGCCCGCGAAATGTATCCAATCTCCCCTGCAGGGAGATGCTGTCACCCTATTGGCTCCCTGGGGTCATGTGGGCGCTCCTAGGCTCATGGGATATGTAGTCCCTTCCAAGAGCCCTCTTTCTATTGGTCCGGGTTGCCGCGCTATCACTTCGCATGCGCAACGCACCCTGCAATGGCGGCGCCCTGCACCGCGAGCCGCCGGGACCTCAGCAACGCGACCGCGGCCCTAGCAACGGGCCGCACGCGTCCCCAGCAACCGGCCGCATCCATACGAGAGGCGTGCTATGCTAGCGCACGCCCCCGCACTTCACCCCGAGCGGCTGCCGTGAGTAACCGGAGGGGGGGGGTTTGCGCACTGACAGGAGACATGGCTACATCCTCCCCCTGGTAAAAAACCCCAACGTCCTCGCTTGGGACACAACTCAACCATGTACAGAAATTATATAATAAAAATGCAGTTCAAAATATAACTTGGCACATTCGCATTGACTTTATACGATGTTGCATAATTCTGTGAGCATCACAATCACAGATTGGATTTTGCTCCGAGACCACTGCTGAGCCTCATAATGGGGTGCCCCAATTTGATCATAGGTTACCCGAGTTGGAGGGTACCTGACTCTTTGGCTCCTTCGGAGCTGTTCTTCTGCAACTCCCTCGGGGGAGTAATAAACACAGTCCTGAGGCTCAGCCTCTTCCCTTGAGGGGAGAAATGTCTCTGAACAGTCTGTTAGGCCCAAAGCACAGGCTCTGTGGATCCAAAGGCTGGCCTGTTGGTGCCACCTTAGTTGGCGTTGGCTTACAGGGCCCTTTACCCGTAGCTCCTCCGGGAGATGCCCCTTCTGTGGAGTAGTCCCTTTGAGAGGGTCCTTCCATAGGATCTTCAGGAGTTTCAGAGTGGGTTTCGTTATTGACAGTCCCTTGACCCATCTCTGATAAGTCGGACTCACCGTTGAGTGGTGTGGCCAGTATTTCCGTTTCCTCATCTCCCACTTGTGGAATGGGGAGAAGGTGGTTACGATGCCATACCTTTACCCGGCCTTCAGTGTCTTTGATGCGATAGAATCTCAGATGCCTGGCCTCCCGGTCTATTTCATATACCCAGTCTGCTCAAGGGATCGCCACCGACCCAGCCAAAGTAGAAGCGGTCGTGAACTGGCCGCGTCCCGAGAATGTCACTGAACTACGATCTTTCCTGGGGTTCTGTGGGTATTACCGTTGCTTCATGGAAGGGTACTCTAGTAGAGCTAAACTCCTGAACAATCTGTTGAAGATATATCCCGAAGATACCGGAAGGAAGGCCATATCGGCCCGCCAACCGTTTGGTGATAAATGGACGTCTGAGTGTGAACAGGCCTTCCTAAAATTGAAGAAATGCCTGACCGAAGCGCCGGTGCTTGCGTATGCTGATCCCGAACAACCGCATCCATAGGAGAGGCGCGCTATGCTAGCGCACGCCCCCGCACTTCACCCCGAGCGGCTGCCGTGAGTAACCGGAGGGGGGGGGTGGTTTGCGCATTAACAGGAGACCTGGCTACATATGAATAGTACAATCACTGTGAAACAGGGTTGCCACCACTCCGGGTTTGACCCAGAGACTACGGGATTCGGCCACATATCTCCAAGCTACGGGTTTACCTGGTAAATCTCCGGGTTGCGATGGCATCTCCCCCTGCAAATTCCGCCAACATGGCTGCGCGTCGTTAAATAGTTCCATGTTGCCATGACAACGGGACGCTATGTGATGTCACGGCGTTACATGACGCCCATTACCTTGACGAGACACTCCATGACATCACGATGTTACACGGCGCCACGTTGTCATGACAATGTGGGGTCACGTGACAGCCCAGCGCCATAAAGTGTCCCATTGACATGGCAACACAACACCATTTGACGTCGCGCACATCTGATTACATTTATTTCGTTCTTTGTCTGTATGATCATCAATCAGATCTTTGAAACTCAATTTTCTGATGGGATTTGCAAGGGAGGATGCCGGGAGACGCTGATAAGAGAAATAAATATATAAAGATAAATATATAAAAAAATTATCTCCGGGTTAGCCTTGAATAGAAGGTGTCAACCCTGCTGTGAAGATACAAGAAGTATGTCTATTGTGGATGATGCCCATGTGCTAGGAGCATTGTGGACAGCTGTCAATAAAGCTCTTGTTTGTACTATAAAAGTTCTTGTTGCCCTTCATTATTCCATCTGCAGAACTACGCCCAGCCTACGTGGATCCAGCACCCTGATAAGGTATGAGACCAAGCAAAGCTATGTACGGTCATCTAATGCAGGGAGGCGCAAACTTTTTTTGGTACTTGTAGGTGCACCAAAAAACCTATTATACTGTTGGCACTGCATTTAAGGTCCTCTACTATTCTTCCCTCACATAGACATTCCCTAGGAGATGTCTTTATACAAGTGTCACTAGGGCCAGTAAATCCACATAACACTGGTCACCTAACACTGGCTACCATACTATTCTCTTTAGAGTCTATACAGTGCTCGCAATTTATTTAATTCTTGTTTTAACCCCCATTGTTTTAATGAGTTCCTAATAAAATCAAATTATGTTTTAATTTTATCATCATCTCACAAGGTGACAGAGTGCTATACAGGGGTCCTATCCTCTCTGGTCTCATATATAATCAGCCCCTTTAAGCACCAACACCTACCATATTTCAGCTGAAGCGGGGGTAATTGTTTAGTGTGTTCAAGGTGTATATGAGCAGCGTGAGGGTGTAATAGCACCTATTTTCATCTGGGACTTGTTGGGAGGGTATGGTACATGGAGATACAAAAGCGCTTTCCCGCTCCGGCGGTCAATGTAAGGAAACAAAACAATAGTTAAAATAAGACGTTAGTCAGAACTGCTGCTTTCATACAGGACAAGGATTCTTCCAAAGCACTGGCAGCAGGACTGGATTTACATTTTGGGTGGCAGTCTGTACATACGAAATCAGTAACATACATGTACACTACCGATTACATAATGGTAATCCTTAAAATAAAAAAGTATAACACCCAAGGGGGCTGCAGCACCCGAGTTCCAGCCCACGAGTGGGACCAACGTCAACAGTGCACCTGATACATAGCTCCTATCAACCAGGCTCATGTCACCATGTCAATCAAGTACCCCAAGTTACGCTGGCCACGCCCCTAGTCACTATGCACGCACACCTTCTTGCGTCACCACAATGCCAACTGTATTATCACTGGGATCGAAGCCTCTCTTGCCCAAATCCAAGATGGTCCCCCTGGCTCCTCCCATCTGGATCAGCTGCAGCAGAGACGCTCTAGTTCTCCGTGACACTAGGAGCTCTCCAGCTTTTCGGTGAAGGTAACCGGAAGTTACTAATCACAGCGAGGTTTGGAACGCACGCAGCCTTGTGACGTGGTGCGTGTGACGTAGCACTCCGGGGCCCTGCTGTTTGGCTGTAGGTAGCGCTCTTCGGCGAGTGAGGTCGCGTGGGGATTGCGCCTGGTTGCGGTGGGAACAGGTGAGGAGCCGCGCGGGTCCCCTGGAGGGGGCGGTGAGACTGTTCCGTATACTGAAGGGGGGAAGCGAAGGCCACGCCCTGTGTATCGGAAACCCGCCAGCTATCACCCCACAGAGCTGGGAGCCCCTCCCTGGTTATCCTCCAGCAAACCTCCCCTGTCAACAAGCGGCACTTATTGTGAGTGATAAGCAGGTGCAGCTGCCCCCATACAGACACAGGCCTGTCACAATAGTAGGAGTTATATATTCGTAGTATAAGCTCAGGATATTTAATGTAATCTATACAAAATGTAACATTTAAATGAAAAATGTAATATATTTTGTTTGTTAGGGAGGTATTACTGAAAATGATAGAGGCAGACTTAATTTTAGTAATATGTCTACTTACAATATATAATAATACATTTATTTCATATAGTGCTTATCAAAGGGCTTCACAATCACAGTATAGTACGCTGTGCGAAGCACTGGGTTTTTACAGACTGTCTAATATTTCTATAAGGCTGTATGTTGTGCCACAAAATGTATATTACTGCTTTTGTGTACTTCTGTATTGCATGCTTCTGCTGTAACAGCACTGAGGGTAATGTTACTGCAATTAAAAAAAGTAACAATAATATGGGACAGCTGACAGTACCGCTATCTTTGTATCTGTGGTATGTATGATGTGCTCAATTCATATGTATCAGGGCAATTTCAACATTGTTTTTCTGTATGTGTTAGCAACGTTTTTCAATTCATTTATATTTGGGGTCCTACTCATGTGGGGCGGGATATTTTTTTGGTGTGCGGGGCTGCTTTTTCTTGTGACTCAGTACTGTTTCCAATTCCCATTAAGACAAATGTTTCCTATATACCGTTGACAATGTCCACATTGCTGGTCATAATATTTTGCAGACACAAGTCCTGCTCTGTAGCGCTTTCAATCTTATTTTAGGGCTTGAGCCACAGAGAGAGAATATTTTGTCCAAGATCACAGGGGAGAGCTGACCCTGTGGTTGGAACTGGTTGACTGGGTTCATCCACTTCTAAGCTCATTACCAAACCACGGAGCTATTCCTTCAGCCCCATAAGCTTTTTTTTGTTAATTTGACTGAAATATTTAAGCTATCACTTGTTGGAAAGTGGTCTCGCTCATTCCCCCAATCGAAGGCTTTATTCAGTTTGAGTAGAATCTCTGAGCCTGATTTTAATTCTGGCTTGTAACTGCTTGTATGTATAATTTGGGGTCAGTGAGGGTACAGAGAATTTCCATTTTTGCATTTACAAAAGCTGTGTGTTACCAGTCCCAGGAGTTGACGCATTTTACAAAAACACACAGCCCCGTTAAGCTCATAACCCACATCCACCACATCATATATATTTGTGTCAAAAAGAGTGCTACTAGGATTGTGACTTCATGTATAGAACAAAAGACAGGCCTAATGCTACATGACTAACGTTACATATTATATAGTTAAATACTTATCTCATAAGCAAGGGTCATAATCATGACGTAGTTGTAGGCCTAAAATACTTTGGCCAAATAATTGAACTAAATTACCCATATGAGATGATAAACAGATACGTATTTAACTATATAATTTGTCAAGTTGGATGTAGCACAATGCCTTTTTTTCTTCTGTCGACAAAGTGTACTTGTCCGCTGTGGGGACTGGCACAGCATGACTGCTGCAACACTTCTTTAAAAGCAGAATGGTCAATAGCAGCTCTGCTTCCCAAAGTCACACCCCACACTGCAGATAAAAGGCTTAACTTCTAGTTTGTGTGTTGCCACGGGAAGGGCAAGTTAATTGGAGTGTGGTGCTGTCCTTTGTATGTTATTGACGGTGATGTAGAGACAGGAAGCAAGCCCCTGTAATTTGGTGACAGATAATTATGATGTAGCTAACACGACATTAGTGCTCGCTGCTAATTCGCTGACGACTACAAATAGTGTCCACCTCTGGGACCAGCATGACTTCCTGAAGCCAAAGTAATCTTAGTCATGGAATAATGTCTGACATTGGCCTGCTGAGTGTATATTATAGTGACTGCTTATTTACGTATGCTAATGTGTATTTGCCATGTGTGGAAGGTATATTTATAGAGGTGAATGTGACTCTAATATGCCTAGAGAAAATAGAAAACAAAAGTCCTGCCTCTCTGCGTTATGTTACGAAGCATTTAAATCAATTACTTTTCTATATATTTTTTCATAACAAATATCTCATTGCTATAGCAATGCAGAGAAAAGCAGGACGGTCCTTTAACCTTCTGATGTTGTCAAACTGCAATCAGGCCACAGTGCCAACAAACACCATGGGAACAGTAAGGTAATGAAGTGGTAGCCAATAAGTAGACAAAGTACCGACGAACCACTGAAGGACCTCTTCTTCTTTTTTTTCTTCTTTTTTTTATGGCATTTTACAAGTCCACAGGTCCCCCATATGCAGGTTCTCTCGAGCACGAGAACTCGGCATTCCCTTAATCTGCTGAACAAGTGTCACTGTGTGGAAAGTAAGCGTGAGTTGGGCCCTTGCCAACCATACTCAGATTTTGTAATCCTAAATATTAATTATTTAAATTGGTAAACCAAGCCTTTAGTTTTTCATTGTGCATATTGGAGTAAGACGCAGCACTCTGGGTTTGGTCACACAGTCCTGTCAGTGGGCATGTAAATGCGGTGATCTTAATGTAGATGGCACCTGATTTGGTTTATTTGTGAAGCAAAAGAAAGTTCTGAATACAGCAGCTGGCTGGATGGCTGGCTGGCTGGAGAGGGAGAGGGAGAGGGAGAGGGAGAGGGAGAGGGAGAGGGAGAGGGAGAGGGAGAGGGAGAGGGAGAGGGAGAGGGAGAGGGAGAGAGACTTTTATTGGACTAACAATTTATGTCATAGGACAAGCTTTCGAGAGTTCTCTCTTCAGGTCAAGCAATACTAATACAGAATACTAATACTGACGAACTCATTCTGCACTATCGCAACTGGACTAACACGGCTATTTTCTGATATATATACACACTCACTACCTACACATACACACTCACTACCTACACACACTACCTACACACACACACTCACTACCTACACACACACTCACTACCTACACACACACACACTCACTACCTACACACACACACACTCACTACCTACACACACACACTCACTACCTACACACACACACACACTCACTACCTACACACACACACACTACCTACACACACACACACACACACTACCTACACACACTCACACACACACACTACCTACACACACTCACA